>NC_142781.1:34696741-34739241 GCF_988280905.1 Pimephales promelas
TGAAAAGGATACTTTGTGATTGTGTGAATTGTACTAACACAGTTGAAAACATGATGAAATGTTTGAAAAAAGGGCACTTTTGATGATCTGTTGTGATATTAGCACTAAGAGTTTTGAAAATGTACACCTTACTTGTGAAAATAGTACCAAAGCGAATAAAAAAAACTGTAAGTCTGTCATCTGTTCATCTCAGAACGGTCGAGAGTTTAAGAGATCTGTGTGTTTTCCATTAAAGGTATTTGCTCAAGCCGGCAGTGTGTCCTTGACTAAGATGGACGTCAGTAACCTGGCGATGGTCATGGCCCCAAACTGCCTGCGCTGCCAGTCCGACGACCCGCGCGTCATCTTCGAGAACACGCGCAAAGAAATGAGCTTCATCCGCGTGCTAATCCAGCACCTCGACACCAGCTTCATGGAGGGGGTGCTATAGCACACACACACATTAACATTCACACCTAACCATTTACTGCGGGTGAAAAGAACCATTCGCCCACACATGAATCACCCAGCAAGCAACCTATCATTTACTCACACACACACACACACACTCGCATAAATAACACACAGTCTCACTCACCTTCCCGAACAGATCCCGATGATTTCTGAATGTTTCTGAATAGATAAACCATCCGTCCTCACATGATAGTGACTGTCCTGCTTTGGTTTCTAGCGTGCATGTGTGTATCGAAAGTGTCCGTTTCTGTTTTTTAACTCGACTGACTTGTAGAACGGTCTGTCTGATTTTATATGATTAATTTATTTGTTATTTATTCCAATAAGGGGTTTGTAAGTATTGTACTGCCTTTTGAAATAGAAAACATCTGTCTTCACTGATCACATGCATTGGTGTGTGTGTGTGTGTGTGTGTGTGAGTTCATCACATTCAGCACTAATTGTTTTATACACTATTGTGTACGTCTCACTGAAATGGTGCAACACAAGTGCCCCTCATAGCGAACTACCTGCGATAAAGGTGAAGTTATTCACTTTCTAAACTCACACACACTGAATCAGAAAGTGTTTAACATCCACCTTCGCCTTTACATTCTCACATATACAAACAAGGATCCAAACACCCTCATTTACACACACACACACACACTGATTTGGGTTGGTGCTTGTAATCATCTATATCACACTGCCAAACACACAATATTGATATTGATGCCCATTTCTGCCTCCAGGAGGCTATTGGTGAGAAACAAGTGAGACTACTGAGAGACAGACATGATGGAGGGAGAGATAACCCGGAGTGAATCTCATGAAGAAATGTCTGGGTCATATTTCACCACAAAATCAAAAATATGAGAAATTATGCACAATATATATACAGTCAAACCAAACTTTATTCAGACACCTTCAACATTCCTCACATTATTTATTTGCTATAGAAAATGCATTTAAAGGAGTAGTTCACTTTTCAAAAAACTTTTGCTGATAATTTACTCGCCCCCATGTCATCCAAGATGTCCACGTCTTTCTTTCTTCAGTCGAAAAGAAATTAAGGTTTTTGATGAAAACATTCCAGGATTTTTCTCCATATAATGGACTTCAATGGGGTCCAAACGGTTCAAGGTCCAAATGAGAGTTTCAGTGCAACTTCAAAGGGCTTTAAACGACACCAGACGATGAATAAGGGTCTTATCTAGGACCCTTCGAGTCATGACTCGGAAAACGATTTGTTCATTTTGATGGACGAGTTCGAACAGGAGAGTCACGAACGCTCATCACAGAACAGAGCAAGGTGAGCATTTGAGCTTATAAAACTTAAATTTTGTTATTTATTTAGTAATGAGTGATCGTTTCGCTTGATAAGACCCTTATTCATCGTCTGGTGTCGTTTAAAACCCTTTGAAGCTGCACTGAAACTGTCTTTTGGACCTTGAACCGTTTGGACCCCATTGAAGTCCATTATATGGAGAAAATCCTGGAATGTTTTCATCAAAAACCTTAATATCTTTTCGACTGAAGAAAGAAAGACGTGGACATTTTGGATGACATGGGGGTGAGTAAATTATCAGCATATGTTTTTTTTAAAGTGAACTACTCCTTTAAAACATGTGACTGGTTTTGTCCGTCCTTCTGTTGGACTCTCACACATGAATTATGTTGAATATCTGTTAAAGTTAACTCCACAATTAGATAATACCAGTTTCGCTCAACCAGTGACCAAGCAACGCTTCATGTAGTTCAGTGTGTGTGTAAAAATAGCATTAGCAATCACAGAAAACACTTGATCAGGTCCAAGTGTCTGAATAAATTTTGCTCCCAAATTCACTGTATGAGGATTTATTGGGTATAATACAGTATATATAATATAACACTGGCCCTAAAAATAAACTTCATTTTCTTTATGCAAAACATTATTTATAAATATACAGTAGTTTTGAGGTGAAATATGAGTATGACAGAAGATGTTTGGCTTCTCCCCATTTCTGCACACCCTGATCTGTCATGATCACATGATCACGTCCTCATCTGTACAGAACAATGTGTAAAAAAATACAAATAAAAAGGTAAAACGACAGAAAATAGTAATTACGACTTCAGTATTTGACAGCAGGAGCAGTTAATATTCACTTTTAGGTTTGGATCTCAAAACTCATCCGTTAGCAAAACTTAGATTTAAAATAATAATAATAATGATGATGATGAAAAGCAGATATGGTATGAAATATTATTATATGTCAGAAATGAAATGTTGAAGGAAAGAAAACGCGTGACCTGAGAGCAGCACACACACAAACGCACAGGATTCTGGGAGATTGTGCTGAATGCAGATATGTTTCTCGTCACAGGTTTACTGTATTTCTGAGTCGTGTTAATAAACCTCTCTCTCCGTTTGCTCTGAGGTCAAAGGTCACTCTGGACGTCACGGTTGAGCTGAACGTTGTTTATTAAACAGTTCAAAGAATTCATTGAGTTGTGTGATCATTTCTGTAATGCTGTTAATACACACACACACTCACACAGACACACACTTTTACAAACTCACAGACACTATTCAAAATAACACACAGTGACGTTACAAATGTGTGTAACAACTGAATATTGGTTGCAGGAATGTAAATATGGAATAAAATAATACTTTTACCTATATTATTAACATTAAACAATTATATAGGCTAATGTGTATCCTTGGAAATTGAAGACATAATACGAATAGAAACAACAATAAATAAAGCGTTACTGTTAATAAACAAAACAAATACATATAAAGAGGGATAGAGGGTACATAAACAGTATAGAAATTATACATGTATTACGATGTAAACATAATTTAAGATATGGATGTACGACTTGAAAAGCCCTTGCCATGTTTCAAAATAAAGTTGCATTTTGTTCCGGAGAGACATAAAACTCTAGAGTTTCAATGACGTCAAGGCTATGATGTGATTGGTTTGTAAGGCACACGTGATCCAGGCGGACCTTTATGGTTATCTATAAGATCTCTGTAGACATATCTAGATTGTTCACTCGGATTAATATGGATGCGAAAAACGGAAACGCGGAATAATTATGAATAAAAGAGCAAATCGCCAAATGGTAAGTGAATCGCGTTTGGAGCTGCGCATGCGCACCGCCTCTCGACCAAACCGGAAACGCTTTACCGTTATATAGGAAACATGTGAAGAAAAGAGCACAGCTGATATTCTGGTTATTCCAGATTCCAGACAAATACGAGTTGATTTTGCAATTTGCATGAGAAAAATACCTGCCCGGAAGCGATGGAAATATGGCGAGCGAGTGAACTGACTTTCCTCGAAAACGACTTGGATTAACTTAAGTTACGTTACAGTGACGCTAGAGATGGCAAATCATTAGTTTCATCAGTTATTAATATAATACACGATAAAACAGTCATTCACTCGATGTCACGGTATGCTCGTTTTTACAGCTGTTTAATCACCTGAAAATAATCTTTCAATATTATCTGAGAGTTAAGTTAACATTAATTCATTGAGTGTTGATATGATTATGTTCATTATCATTATAAAGTGTGTTTTGTGGTCATGTGTTCATGTTCATTGACACCTCATCAGTTATGTGTTGACATATTGAAATAAAGGATGTATCAGACGTTAAAAGATTAAAATGATCCCATGCGATCATATGAATGTGACTTTCCTCTTTCATTCATACACAATCAGAGGTGTATTAAATATCCTGGCTTTTCTTAACACTTTAAAAAAAGGGAATAGATATAAAGAAGTACCTCTCTATTACCATTAAACATTCCATTCCCCATTTTCTACTCTATTATGATAGATATTTTGTGCATATGTGCTTATTATAATAACTGGTGAAGTATAGATAGATAGAGTTGTTATTTATAATCAGACCTCATCTCTCGCTCTCTTTCAGATGGACGGGCCGATGCGTGTGTTTGCTAGCTAAAAACTGTTAGCTGCTAACTCTTGACAAATTCTTAGCCAACCGGTATTTAGCCATGTATGTAAAGTCATATATTTGTGTAAATGAATCGTTATTTAATGTTTTAATCAATGCTGTATTAATGAAACCCTAAAGGCCCTTGAAATTAAATGAGGCAATTCAATCTAACGTTATAGCTTCCAGTCTAGCTTTGTTTGGGAATGTACCGATGCTTACGTGACAACACGCGATAAAATAAATTTTACATATTAATAATTTGTACTAACCTGCCGCGATATGACAAAATATTCTATTTTTGAAATGGTTTGTATATTTCTGGGATTTTGTATTTGAAATACTTATCATTGTAGATTTCAGTTTGAACCTTGTTTCCTTTTGGCTAATGTCATTTCAAAATCTGAGGTAAATATTCATTGTTGCTCTCATATAAGTCTCTCAAAATGATATTCAAGCTCAGATCATTTTAAGCTCAAACAAATTAATTTCATTACAAAGATTGTATCAGTCACTGATTGTGTGTTTTTTTGAATAATGTTTGGTTTAATTTTGTTTACATCCATTTGATTTTCGTGTTTAGAGTCCACGCACGGTTATGATTGGCTGTGATTTATGATTGATTTTGTCGTCTTGTTACGTCAGGTTAGGACAAGGTATGGTAAGAGATGGTCCTCACTGCGGAACATGAAATCCATGGGGAGGAGTCGGATCCAGATCCAACTCCTCCCACCTTACATACACCTAAACCTAACCAACTCCGCCCCCTGATCCCTAAACCCACCCCTAATCCCTAAACCCAACCCTAATCTTACCCATCTCCACCCCTTGGATCGTGATCCGACTCCTCCCCGTGGATCTCATGTTCTGCATTGAGGTGCTACTAATTGAGGTGCTACTGGATGGTAAGCTAAAAAAAATACTAATAATTAGAAAAAGGGTCACGGTAAGCAGCTTTTTCAATGCACACGATAGGATACGATTGTCGCATGTCGCCCCCTAGTGGCAGTAGTACATAATTTTATTTGTTGTATATTTGGAGTGTTTATAAGTACAGAAAAGATGAAATTATTCTCTTCAGGTGCTTATATCTTTATATTCTGTTTTGGTCATATTTTTCAACCTGTTCAGATTTTTTTTTTTTTGGAACTACAACATCACCGTATTTGCAGCGGAACTGCCAAATAAAGACATTAACTATACCGGCCCAACACTTCGAGCAATCCGCCATTATTATTTCTTGCTCCGATTTTGTAGTCCGAGCTATGCAGAAGTTACGAAAGGGCAAGTCAAAATGTTAATGTTCGGTTTTTGGATGTAGTGACCTGAAGCACTTCAAAGATTCCCACTTCAACAACCTCCGCCAGTATACAGAAGGGTTTGCCGATTGACTTCATCTGAATGAGGGGTAAAATCCTTCTTTCTTTGGAGACGACGAACAGAGCATTTTGATAAGCTGTAAATATCGTTAATAAAAATAAAGTACTTTCTTAAAACACATGGTGGTCATGGTTTAGCAGTACCTTTGTCTTTATTTGTTTTTGTTTTGAAGTAACGTTACACGTCTGCAGTTATTATTATTGTTCTTGAGTTTCATCAATGGTCATAGCTGCTGTGTTTTCTGATGCTTTTCTAAACGTATATTGTCAATACAGATTGTTTGTGGTAAGATTAGACCGTAGTCATTTATCTTGTCAGTGTGTCTTGTCGATTGTCGAGTTTGCGTGCGCGATCCTTAGTTATCTATTTACCAATGATCGCGCACGTGAACTCGACAATTTACTACTGTGGACTTCGACCGAAAACAGGAAGACAATGAAGTCTGACAAAAACTACGATAAAACCTGTTGGAAAGCATCTTTTGCAGCGATTTTTGTGTGAGCTTATCAGTGAACACCCCAGACCACTCGGTGAGTTTCACGTCTTTGTAAACTAAAGTTTTATGCTTTTTAATGAATGATTGTTCGAGTGCACCTGCTTCAATTATATAGGTTGGGGGGTGCTAACACAGAATCCAAAAATTCTCGTGACAGGAGCATTTGTCTAAAAAACAATCTTAACTATTCTATTTCATCAGGGAAGATCTTAAAACAGGGCTTTAATTGTAAAATACCTAACTTGTCCTTTAATGTTAATTCCAGCATTTACTAATACAATATTAAAATCAAAAGTTGATTTATTTTTGTAGATCTACAGAGTTACATTCTTTCAGCTGCAGAAAGGTATAGGCCTATAAATACAAATATTTTTATTTTATACATTTATTTATTTTAAGTCAAATTGTGCTTTATTGGTATAATGTCTGCTAGAATGTTAAAAGATAAGTGTTAAACAATTAATTTTAAATTGTAGATTTGTACTTGATTTTTTTTCCTTCTTTATAAAGAAGACAAAATAGTAAAAGATGCCCAGGCATTTTGGCCCACACTGGCCCACTACATATGAACATGAACACAACTGTGTACGCCCTTGAATATGTATACCAACAACTCCTATTAAAACCACCAACGTCATCTAATGAGTGAGATGAAATAACTACTAAGTTTAAAATACAATTCTCCAAATGCATTGGCAAAACCAGTCTTTCTCGCAAGATGTTTATATAGTATTGGTCAGTGTACCTCTATCCCTCTAGGGGGGTTCGGGGGCATGCTCCCCCGTAAGAAAATGTTGTGCTTTTTAATGTTAATTTCATCAATCTGGTGTACTTTGAGAGCTCAAAATTAAGAGCTCTAACCCATTTTCAGTGTGCAAATTGAACAAAAAAAAAAAACCTCAAAACTCTTAATTGGGATATAGTGTCTTGTCTACATTAGGCTACATACTACATAATTAATAATAGTTAATAATAGATTAAAGATGTGATTGGACCAGCCCAGTGTCAATCAAGAAAATAACCAATGGGCCGCTGATCTCCGTTTCATGGGCCGGTCTGTGAGAAAGGACCCACGCTGACTTTTTTTGTCCGATGCGTTTACGGCACAAAGATCCCAGCGTCGTGGCCGCTAAACTAAACGCAATGAGCCGCTGACACGAGTTGGGTGGGCAGTAAAAAATAAAAATAAAATAAAGTTTGAGATGTATCGGCCCACCGGCCCACAAAGCACGTCGGCCCATCGGGCAAATGCCCGAATTGCCCGATGGCCAGTCCAGCCCTGCTATGGTTTATTCCTATTTTCCGGTGTTCTGTCGATTTTTGCTGCCTTGTCGAAAAATGCTACCGTAGCGCGAATTGATCACAGTCACAGAATGCCGATTAAAGTCGTATGAAATACAATTCTAATACAATTCTAAGTTATGAGTAGCTACTGTATACTGTAGACTACTGTTTTTATTTTTAAAACGGTGTGAAAAGTAAAAATTATCATAAAATATTCATCTTTGACTTGTTAAAGTACACCTTTTCTTATAGTAACTGAAACTTTCAGTTATTCCTTTTCAGCTGGCTGACCGTACAAATATTCATATGGTAGTAAGCATTTTTTAAAGGGAAATTATACATTATAACAGGAAAATGTACCTTTTGTAAAAAAAAAAAAAAAACTGTGAGTCTGCACATGCGCATAACCGGTAAGCAGGAAATCTCGATGGGTAGCATGAATTGTCAGAACACCTTGTTTCAACATGCTTTCCAATCTCCACACGCACCGGTAACACATAGAAGGCCAGAAACTTTGAATGCCGACTCATTTTGCAAATATTTAAACATGTCAATCTTTAGATTCTGTGTAAACTATTTAACAAATAATTTAATATCTATTATCAGTGATTGCCTTGGATAACACACAAGGTTTTGTTTAGTTTTCCCTGTGCACACCTTTTGTCAGTTTCCTTGTATAGTGACAGACAACACATCTCTGTTGTTTTTAGATTATCATATTTAATCTAAAATGGTGTATGCCGGCAGCCAAAAGCCGCTGAGAGGCTAAACTGCAGGGAATAATCTGTTCAAATGCGTTTAATATCCACAAACGTTTGGTGTGATGATAGCCTATATTATAGGCTAGAAAACACTTAAACTTAACCTCTCTCTACCATTTAGGGATACACCAAAATGAAAATTATTGGCCAAAGTCAAACCCAATGATGAAACACTTTTTTTGGATAGTGTTCTATTTATTTTCACCATTGCATGAATTAAATAATCAAAATGTGCTTTTTACTATTTTGTCTTGCTTTTTAAAGAAGAAGAAAAATCAATTACAAATCTGCAATTTAAAATTAATTATTTAACACTGAACTTTTAATCTTTTCTCTTTTTTGTTTACATTCCGGCAGACATTATACCAACAAAGCATAAATGAGTAAAATAAAAATATTTGTATTTGGCCGTCTTCGAGCCCCCTTCTTGAATAGCTTATTCTGCTGCTGAAAGAATGTAACTCTGTAGATCTACAAAAATAAATCAACTTTTGATTTTGAGGCATTCAGGAATGGTACATTGCACTCTCATAAACGTTTCACTGACGTTTCATTTTTCCGCTATCAATTTCTACATTTTAGTTTGAGTTTTTAAAACTTACAGGTTATTTTTATAGTATAACGACCTCTTAACTGTCAAAATATCAAGGAAAATTTGAATTCTCTGTTCATGACCCCATTAAAGCTACATTATGTATTTTTCTCTGCCGCTAGGGGTCGCTAACCTCTTACAATAACAAAGGTGTAGGTTTATGACGCAGTGAATAAGCGTAATGATGGAACTTGTCATGCCGATGGATCTAATGTGTATGGAAAATGTATTTCTACATTTTTCAAACTCATGGTTGAAGGGGTTATTTTAAAAAATAAAAATGAAAAAACAACCTTCTCCCGGAGGTGCAATTCCCCAAACCGCACACCGCTGGCAACAACCTCTGGCACCTAACAGCACCGCTGCTGAAAAAAATTTCTAGGGGAAATACTGAGCTTTCACTTAATTTGTTATAGACATTGGTACTCTGAAGAAATCAAATGCTGCCCAAAGAAGCTCATGTGGCACTGAACCATATGCATTTGCCAAATCTAGGAATGTCACATGGTGCTCCTTCCGCTCCTTTTTAGCTGACTGAATTCGTTGACCTCTACATCCCTCCTGCTGCTGAGACCTAACCACAATCTCTCCGCAACCCAACCATATGCGCCAACACGTTTGACTAAGGCTGTCGAGCCCCACTGGTGTGTGAATGCAGTTTCAGTGGCAATGGTACCGTATGGCATACCACCTACCACAAAACACAATGGCCCTCATTTATCAAAAGTGCGTACACCAAATTTCCAACGTACACCCAAAACCACTTGTGGCATTGTAAGCCAAACATTTGACTTTTTTCCCAGTAAAAGCACTTGATTTTATCTCGCTTTTTGACACCGTTCGTCTTCGATTCTTTTGAACTGCATCAAATATTGTGGCAAATATACAGTATAACTAATATTTAAAATACTTAAAAAAAATATTAACATTTACATTTCTTCAAGCGTAGTGTACTGAAATCATGACGAGACAAAGTGAAAGCAACTGCCATGTGATTGGTTGATTAGATAATTGCATTAATGAGAAATTGAACAGGTAATCCTTTAGGTGAGTGTATCTCACTTGTACATTTAAAAAAAATTTCCACGTACAAAGTTTGTAGTCAGGGATGTATGCATCGCAGTGTTAGCAAACTTCAGGTTTGGAGGGCATGCTTTCCCCCCCAAGGATAAGAACTAGCTATAAAATCACGTCTGTGTGCAGTAGATTATTTGTGAATACCTCATCTCTTCTCATCTCCATCAGTCTTTCTTTTTTCTCCCAGTCTCTTTATCTCGCCGTAAGCTTTGACTGATAGGAGGCTATTTTCATTTTTGTAGATATCATTTTTGTCTGTGCCAGTGTAGAAAGCAAACATAGTGTTGTGGCGACCTCTGCTGTTGGTTTTGGGGATTGCAGTTTGGTACCTGAGCTCACTAACTGCCTCATTTGGCAGTCAATTGGAAAAACCCCTGACCGTGCCTGAAAAGACCAGCGAGATTTCTGGCTCTCACAGACCTGTAACTTCTTCTTTGAGAAGCTCTTCTGTCCTCCACTCGTTACCTGTATATTGGCACCTGTTTGAACCCGTTATCTGTATAAAAAACACCTGTCCACATAGGGCTCGACATTAAGGCTTATCCGCTTGTCCGGGACAATTTTAAGACATCATTGGCTTATTGATCATTATAGGTGTTATCAATCATTTAGTTGTTATTGCTAATTTCAGAATTATCAATACTCTGTTAGTGCATTTGGTTAAGAACCAAACAAGTTGACTCATGAAACCATTTGTTTATTATATCGCAATCGCATATCACAACCGCAATATTGACCTCAATAATCGCAATATGACATTTTCCCCACATTGTGCAGCCCTAGATAAACTTATAACTCTTAACCCGGACAAGTGACTTTTCTGCATGCACAAGTGAAACATAAATTTACTTGTCCAAAGGACAATGTAAACAAATGAAATTTGTTTCATTTGCCTCAAAACAAATGACTGATTACAGCCACAGCTTCAGCATGTATTTTTTATTTTTTTATTTAACAGACATACATACAAACATAGTGCAGTAGTTGTAATTCCATAATTCCAAAAGTGTTGATCTATGAGTGTATGTGTGTATGCGTAAACAAAGTAACCATTTATTATTTATTACCATCACCACTTTCACTCCCCACTACCATCATATCCCCAATATTGTATTAGTCGATTTTTATTTCCATCCTTTCTCCTATGTAATAATTTCCATTGTCAACACTGTCTAAAATAAAAGATGGTATAATAAGATAATATAAGATAACCTTCCCCCACATCTCTTCATTCCCTATCTTCTCCTAAATTATTATTAAAAAAAATTTCAGCATTTTTTTTAAGCTTCAGCATCTATTAATAATGTAGGGGGCGGAGCTTCAGATTCTAGAGCATTTGATTGGACAGGAAATCTGATGAAAAGCTGAAGTGCAGAATGATGTCATCAAAATCATTGATACTTTTTGGCAGATGTGATAAGTTTCGAATATGTGAATTTTGTCATTGTTTTGGAGCTCACTAGCTTATAGACAACAGTAATGCTAACATATTCATACTAAAAGCCCTTTGCCTTTTGATTTCATGGGGACTTTAATAAATACGTTTGAAAATGCAGTATTATTTGTCTTCGTAACGATTATTAGGGGATGCTGAAATGGTTTGATCAATCGTTGGTTTCCAGCACTGAAAAGTTCAAACTCTCCTTAGCCAATGAGCTGTGAAGATCTTCATTTGCGGGCGATGTCATAATTGGCCACAAACCAATCGCACGTCTCCTTCATAGCTGGAAAAAAATAAAAGCACTTTTAATGACTGACTACTATTGAGGAACATTTAGTTACGCTGAAGCGAGAAGTGAAGATTGATCACCTGCTTTGAACGGTGTGAACTTGAAGTCTGGCAGGTATTTGCGTAGTTTGGCGTTACTGGCGGTCTTCTTGAATTGACCGTCTGCTTTACTTGTGTCATACTGAGAGCGGATAGTTAAAGGAGTAGTTCACTTTTGAAAAAAACTTTTGCTGATAATTTACTCGCCCCCATAGGTTTTTGATGAAAACATTCCAGGATTTTTCTCCATATAATGGACTTCAATGGGAACCGGATGGTTCAAGTATCAAAAGACGGTTATTAACAGTTTCAGATGCAGCTTCAAATGTCTTTAAACGATATCAGACGATGAATAAGGGTCTTATCATGCGAAACGATCGGTTATTTCAAAACTTATTCCAAAAATGTAACTTTTCTAAGGACAAATGCTAGCCTTGCTCTATTCTGTGAGGCGCGTTTGTAACGTCACGTAATACGTAATTACGTTCAAAAGGTCACGGGCGACGTAGCCGGAAGTACAGAGTCAGTGTTTACAAGTTGAACGCATAGGTTGAACGTGAAAACTAACTCAAACACCGTTTACAAAAAAAGGAATAAAAAGGAAAAACAACGATGTCGGACGATTTTGATTCTGTACTTACGGCTACGTCGCCCGTGACCTTTTGAACGTAATTACGTATTACGTGACGTTACACACGCGCCTCAGAGAATAGAGCAAGGCTAGCATTTGTCCTTATAAAAGTTACATTTTTGGAATAAGTTTTGAAATAACCGATCGTTTCGCATGATAAGACCCTTATTCATCGTCTGATATCGTTTAAAGACATTTGAAGCTGCATCTGAAACTGTTAATAACCGTCTTTTGATACTTGAACCATCCGGTTCCCATTGAAGTCCATTATATGGAGAAAAATCCTGGAATGTTTTCATCAAAAACCTATGGGGGCGAGTAAATTATCAGCAAAAGTTTTTTCAAAAGTGAACTACTCCTTTAAGGGTTGTGGATAAAAGGTAGTTCATGCCAAAAGGACAAAAAACAATTGTCCCCAAAAACAAGCCTTGCCCAAAAAACAATTATCCACCAGGGTTCCACTCCAGCCCGATGTTCACGGCGGCCCGAGATAGCATGGCCGTCATCTCGGGATCAGACACGGGCAACGCTGGCGCTCCCGAGGGAGGCAACGCAGCCGCATCCTCACTTCCCGAGGAATCAAGCCCACCTTGTGATGCTGCGATCGACATCGCATCATCCTCTGGAGCACCGAACGAAACAGACGGTACCTGCGAAGAGGCAGACGCCTGAAGCGTTTCAGTGCTCGCTGGCTCCAACACTGGTGCGGTGGGTGTGGCCCGAGGAAGCGTCGGGGGTTTGTTCCTCACTGTCACCGTCAGATCACCCTGTCCGCGAGCCGAAGAGGAAGCAGAACGGGTAGAGGACACGGGGACTCACTGTAAGATCATTGAGTCTAGATCTAAGTGTTGGGATGGTCATGTTCCCACAGAAGGAACTCATCCATGAACACTGCTGCTGCATGCTGAATGCCCAGCGATCGTGCCCATCAGAGGACGACAGGAATCGACCGCACCCAGAAGAACACGGGCGAACCATCTTTAAAATGACGTGCTCTTTCAATAGAGAGGAGGAAATTCACTCTTTCAGCGCTGAGGCGACCAGGGAGAAGCGCAAAGTCTGGCAGACCACTGCTCAGATCGCAGGCGATGCAGAATCTCGCTGGGTACCGCCGTCACACAAACACTGGAGAGGACGCTCGTCTCGAAGAGTTGTACTCAGTGAAAATGGCCTGTGGAGTGAAGAAATCTCTTGGCTCCGAAGCGAAAACATACTGCGGCTGCGTCCGCTTCCTCCTTTTATACCCATGAGGTGGGGCGGAGATACGCTACGCAAATTCCGCAGCCCCAAGTCATTTTCTCATGCCATTGGCTCGTTTTTAAATACTCTAAGAGGATTGGCTTTCTATGCGAAACCCCCATTCTCTTTCGAGTGACTACGAAAGGGAACTAAAGATTTTCTCCATGAGCATTGAGAAGAGTAATTGTTTGTGAAAGGATACAATCACGTCACCTTTGAAACCCATCGCTTCAACCACAGCGTTCGCTGCATCCTTTATGGACAACTCATCCTCCTCTCCGACTGGAGAGAAATAAAAAAGACAAAGATAAACAAAGCAGATATCTCAGATTAATTTAAATTCATATTTCTTTCCTTCATGTGACATTCTGTGTTAATTCCCTTCATGTTTAATCAGTTCACATTTTTGACGTTTAATAATCACATTATGCCGTATCACAATAACTGTTTTCCATCCCCAAAATGAAGACATCTAAAAATGATAATGGGCTATATGCACGCATAAATTCCGCATTTGACGCAAGGATGCTCGTCCATTTCCGGTTGTGTAGATTAAAGCGGAGGAAAACCGAGGAAAACGGGATTATGGCAGAGTCTTCAAAATGTACTGTCCTCCAGTCTTTGAAATGAAACGTACATACGTTTAGATGTAATTTTATATATAGTTATATTTATTTAATATAATTTTAAAAAGAAGCATAAACACAACGAGGGGTGTCTGTTTTATCTGTTTTTGTGACTAACGTTTCTTTAGTATAACCATGGAGTATAAAATTCAATATAAATTCTCGGTATTGCATTGGACTCTACGATCGGCGGAAGTTATCGAGCATCCCTAATGCTTCACCGGAAATACCGCCGTGCATAGAGCCCATTAATAGTTTAGTTATGCTGTTTTAAATTAAACTTTGGTTTATCTTCAGAACATTAATGAGGATGTTTTTTTGACCCTCATTGGTTCTTGCTGAAGCTCAAACATGATGCGTAACGAGAATGACCCTCATTGGTTCTTGCTGAAGCTCAAACATGATGCGTAATGAGAATGACCCTCATTGGTTCTTGCTGAAGCTCAAACATGATGCGTAACGAGAATGACCCTCATTGGTTCTTGCTGAAGCTCAAACATGATGCGTAAGGAGAATGACCCTTATTGGTTCTTGCTGAAGCTCAAACATGATGCGTAACGAGAATGACCCTCATTGGTTCTTGCTGAAGCTCAAACATGATGCGTAACGAGAATGACCCTCATTGGTTCTTGCTGAAGCTCAAACATGATGCGTAACGAGAATGACCCTCATTGGTTCTTGCTGAAGCTCAAACATGATGCGTAACGAGAATGACCCTCATTGGTTCTTGCTGAAGCTCAAACATGATGCGTAATGAGAATGACCCTCATTGGTTCTTGCTGAAGCTCAAACATGATGCGTAACGAGAATGACCCTCATTGGTTCTTGCTGAAGCTCAAACATGATGCGTAACGAGAATGACCCTCATTGGTTCTTGCTGAAGCTCAAACATGATGCGTAACGAGAATGACCCTCATTGGTTCTTGCTGAAGCTCAAACATGATGCGTAACGAGAATGACCCTCATTGGTTCTTGCTGAAGCTCAAACATGATGCGTAATGAGAATGACCCTTATTGGTTCTTGCTGAAGCTCAAACATGATGCGTAACGAGAATGACCCTCATTGGTTCTTGCTAAAGCTCAAACATGATGCGTAACGAGAATGACCCTCATTGGTTCTTGCTGAAGCTCAAACATGATGCGTAACACGAGAATGACCCTCATTGGTTCTTGCTGAAGCTCAAACGTGATGCGTAACACGAGAATGACCCTCATTGGTTCTTGCTAAAGCTCAAACATGATGCGTAACGAGAATGACCCTCATTGGTTCTTGCTGAAGCTCAAACATGATGCGTAACGAGAATGACCCTCATTGGTTCTTGCTGAAGCTCAAACATGATGCGTAACGAGAATGACCCTCATTGGTTCTTGCTGAAGCTCAAACATGATGCGTAACAAGAATGACCCTCATTGGTTCTTGCTGAAGCTCAAACATGATGCGTAACGAGAATGACCCTCATTGGTTCTTGCTAAAGCTCAAACATGATGCATAAGGAGAATGACCCTTATTGGTTCTTGCTGAAGCTCAAACATGATGCGTAACGAGAATGACCCTCATTGGTTCTTGCTAAAGCTCAAACATGATGCGTAACGAGAATGACCCTCATTGGTTCTTGCTAAAGCTCAAACATGATGCGTAACGAGAATGACCCTTATTGGTTCTTGCTGAAGCTCAAACATGATGCGTAACGAGAATGACCCTCATTGGTTCTTGCTGAAGCTCAAACATGATGCGTAACGAGAATGACCCTCATTGGTTCTTGCTGAAGCTCAAACATGATGCGTAACGAGAATGACCCTCATTGGTTCTTCCTGAAGCTCAAACATGATGCGTAACGAGAATGACCCTCATTGGTTCTTGCTGAAGCTCAAACATGATGCGTAACGAGAATGACCCTCATTGGTTCTTGCTGAAGCTCAAACATGATGCGTAACGAGAATGACCCTCATTGGTTCTTGCTGAAGCTCAAACATGATGCGTAACGAGAATGACCCTCATTGGTTCTTGCTGAAGCTCAAACATGATGCGTAACACGAGAACATGAGGCTTGAGCTTCCATTGATGGATGTTTATATGTGAACAAAAGCCTAAATTCAATCTGTTCATCATATCAAGCGATCGTTTCTCTTCAGTAAATTTTGGAGTCAACCACTCAATTCATACGGATTAGTTTTACGATCTTTTGCAGCGTCAAAGTGGTAGTTGCGTAGCTGTCAATAGAGGAACATCAAAAATATCTTTATTTATGTTCCGAAAACGAACTAAAGTCTTAAGGGTTTGGAACGACATAAGGGTGAGTAAATAATAGAAGAATTTTCATTCATGAGTGAACTAACTCACTAAATTTGACACGGGTCGAGTACCTGACAGAATGATGGGCTCCACCTCGTTATACTCCCTCAAAACCCACAGAAACAGACGAGCCAGATCCAGAGAGTAGATGAACTGCCGTAGAGGACGACCTGAACCCCAGACCTGCAGAGGTTGACCTTCCTCTACAAAACATACAAAACACATTGGACACAGAAGTATTGCATGGCATTTGATTGAAATGTAACATCCATGCAAAATAATCCTTCACTCTTAGAAAAAAGGGTTCATTGGGGTTCTCATTTTAGGGTCTTGATATGTCAATAATGTGAAATATTTATTTCGGAAAGTTAAAACTTTTTTTTTAACTGCTATAACGTTAACTGTTGTGAGTTAAAATAATCACCTAATTATTTCAACCCAAAAATGACCTCTGCACTGGCCTAAATATATGTATAATTTGACTTCCGAGTCGCTTTCACCCCAAAATGGCGGATGCGTAGGGCTGTTGCAATGGAACGTTCTGTTGGCTTTCACTTCTTGTCAATACGTTCTTCAGCTCACCTCACTATTACTCAGACTCAAATGATGTAACAGTGCACAATGTCAACTGCAATTTCTGGGATATTTTGGCTTCATTTTTCCATGCTCTGGATCCTTGCAGGAAGTTAAAAGCGTCTCACTCTTTGCAAGGTATGTCTTGTGGATTAATCCTGGAAGCACGTGACCGTCCTCAATGTTAAAGTTGTCATGGGGTCCAAACACATTGGTGGGGATGACGGCCGTGTATCTCCGACCGTACTTCTCAAAACACGACCTAATGGACAAACGCACAATGATTTGTTTCTTTCATTTATGAAAGCTATAAACAACCATTTCGTCCCCAAATCAAATGAGACATTTATTTTGACTTTATTTTCATGACAATCGCACACATTCTCATCACTGTCATAAAAATAATAACTTTTTTTCAAAATGTGACAGACAGGCTTTCATGTGATAGACCCAAAACAGCTCATGAACTTTGACACTGACCTGTTGTGGACATCAATCATGCGTTTGGCGTAGGCATAACCAAAATTAGACTCATGTGGCGGACCGTTGTGGATCTGAAACGGAGCGAGAGAGAAACACGTCTGTATGGATGACAAAAAATATAGACAATACCAAACAAAAAGTGTCCAATCATCATCTCCCTCAAATCCTAACACAATTGGAGTGGATGACCTTGAAGAACATAAACTTGGGAGATCTTGAAAGCGTCACTCGGCTCGCTCTGCTACTCCGGTTATCTACGTACATTTTAGGCAGCAGCAATAAAACGAAACATGATATAAAACACCACTCCATTGATCTTAAGGTTCAGGCAACGCATATTGATTATATTTACTGCATGTATAGCCTATTTACTATAACAAAACGAAATATAAAACACAACCCTGCTTGTTTTCGTTTAAATTAAAAAAATATTAAAGGTGCCATATACAATAATTGAGGTAACAATATACGAAAAATGAGCTACACGCATCAAAAGAATGAGAAGAAATAAGTGCAAAGATGTCATTAAAAAACTGACAAGTTATAGTGCTGCCGAGATATTAACCTGAATTAGCATGCTAAATTACTAGCCCCGGCCCGGCAGGTGTCGTAATACCAGTTCCGGCCATGGGAGGCGGTATGCGGACGGGCAACGTTAGCACCAGCCAAACTGCAATACGCGAGTGAGTCGCGCTCGCGCCGGCTTTTGTGTGTGTGTGTGTGTGTGTATGTGTACTTGAACCTGATGTCAGTCGTGTGGAAATACAGCCCACTACTACATTTCAGTTCAGGGAAGAGTTCAAAAAATGATTGGTTCAAAAAATGAATACATTTTGGTAAGTTGTAGCATACTGTATCTTTCAACAGAGTTCATGTTCTTTTTCCAGCTAGTAGAGATGATCGGTTCACGTGCGCTAGGGATCTGTAGTGTAACATGTACAAGCGCCAAAACGGTATTTATTCTTTGAATTGCGTAATATAATTGACAGAATCTGAGAGCTTAACTAACCTGCTTGCTAAGTGTCAATTGCGTGTGTCTCACGGTGAATTCACGGCGATAGCTTGATCAACATCAGCGAATGCTGTCTGTCAAATTAATTCACTAACAATAAAAGTGTAATATGAACAAAACGAATACCATAAACTTCAAATAATTGCCCAAGCTTTTATTTTCCCATACCGTCGAAATGCACCAGCTTGTTTTTGAGATCTATGAGGCGGTCTTCATCATTTAGTGTTGAGATTCATAGTGTTTAGTTTAGTTCACTCTAGTGTTTAGTTCATTGAGTCTCTGATCTCTAAAAATCTCCATATGTTCCACGTGAAACTGCGGTCTTCCAACCTTTTACTATCATGTCAAATGATTTGAATAACATGCGCGATGGTAGGAGCACAAGTCATTTTTTGGAGGTATACTGCCCCCATCTGTTATGGAATATGGAGTAGGATTTGATTTATTATGGTAGATGGCACCTTTAAACATGTTAAACTCTTTTTGTTATATTTCAGTTTTATCAATAATAGCCATTATAAAAGTATAAGTAAAGGGTACAAGAAGCCGACGTTCACACCGCCGCCGACTTCAGCTTCCAAAGCGGCCGGAAGTCATTCATTTTTAATGGAAGCTGGCTTATCTCAGCTGAAAGGAGCATCAAATCCATCGGCGTCGCATTTTGGGCGTTTTGAGCATTTTGAGCGTCAATCAGAAAGTTGAAAGAAGCTCAGAGCTGTGACGCGGTTCAGCGGCAAAACGCCAGCAACCAATCAGAATATAGACGTCCTTCACGCTGGCTGATTCCGGAGAAACATACGATGTAAACTTTCATTCCTACCAAAACATTAGTTCCGCAACATGACATCATGACTTTTGCGTAAACATATACGCCACTTTCGAGTCAGGTGGCGTGTTATCTCTACGCATTTTGAGCTATCCGCGTGTGTCTACGCCATTAACGTCCGCATCATTCCGCCTGTCTGTACACGCAGTCATAAATGCCATTAACCCCAGTGACGGTTAGGTTTAGGGACGGGGTTGAGGTAAGTCATATATTTATATAACGTTAAGTCAACGGCGTTCATAAACACGCTGAAAGGCGATTATGTGTCTTGATGGCACGCCAAAAATGGAAATACGAATTGGCGTGTCATACACACGCTACTTCATGAGATCAGTCTGAGTTCTGAGTAAATGGAAGAGAAGCTAATAATCGCGGCTGCTGTGTTTCCTACTGGTTGCGTATCATTTATGACATGACGTTGTTTGCTTATAGGGACCGCATGAGGGCAACTTTTATTTGAAATATTTACGAACGCTCGTTTTAAAGCGGGAATGCAATTAATTGGCTCACGGTGACACCGATTTGACAGCAAATAATAATAATAATAATAATAGCTAACTATTTTTTCGTGACCAAAACGGTTATAAAAATGCTGTCATTATAAACGTTTTTTTTCCTGTTTATTACATTTCATGTCGTGACACTTTCAAAGCGTCATTTGACGAGCGTTCTTGAAAGAGCGGCCAGAGCTTTGTCGGTGTGAACGTACAGTGACTCTTACATCCAACAACACACCTGGCTTTCTTAATAGGAAACAGACATTTTTCGTATCATTACAGCTTCTCCAGCAGGTAGAAAATGGCAGATTGTGTACAGCCCACTGTGGGCGGGACTATGCTAATAGGGCAGAGTCTGTCAGCAGTCATGGGCGGGGCTTAGACATTTTATGATGTCACAAAAGGTACAATCCGCAAATGGCTTGTTTTGAGACACTGCTTATAAATTATGGGGATTATAGGAGATGGTGGACGGGTTTTACCATTATAGGGTGGTTGTGTACACACTGCTGACACACATTCGCTGCTTTCGACACGGTATGCCATGAACTGCTTATTTCTCGTCTGTCTGATATTGGTGTCACTGGTTCCGCTCTTTCCTGGCTTATTTCCTACATCACTGACAGAAAGTATTATATCACCATACAAGGTCATAATTCTGCAACCAATTTACTTACACGGGGCGTTCCTCAAGGTTCGGTTCTTGGTCCACTTTTGTTCATAATCTATATACACCCACTTGGTAACATCATACGCAGGCATGGACTTCAATTCCATTGCTATGCTGATGACATTCAAATTTACCTCACCACCAGCTCCGATAGACCATCCCTGCCTGACTCACTCACTGCATGCATCAGGGACATCAAGCATTGGATGTCCCTTAACTTCCTCAAACTAAATGATAATAAAACTGAGATATTAGTGATTGGCTCTCCAGCCTCAGTCAAACGGATGGACCAGTCCTTCTATATTGATGGTGTCCATATTAAGCCCTCATCACTGACTCGTAACCTTGGTGTCTTATTTGACTCAACTCTATCTTTTGGCTCTCATATTTCTTCCATTGTGAAAAACTCGTTCTTTCATCTTCGAAATATTGCTCGTCTAAGACCATCTCTCACTTCGCCTGACGCCGAACTCTTAATTCATGCACTAATCACATCACGTCTGGACTATTGCAATGCTTTATTTATTGGGCTTCCCAAAAAACTTATTGCTAGACTACAGCACGTCCAAAACTCAGCAGCAAGAGTTCTCACCTCCACCAGGCGTTCTGCTCACATTACTCCGGTCCTTCATGACCTTCACTGGTTACCCGTTGCATCTCGTATCCACTTTAAGGTATTGCTTTTAACATATAAGGCATTAAACGGTCTTGCACCCCCATATCTGTCTGATCTACTGTTCACCTACCGTCCTGCACGCTCTCTCAGATCAACTGAACTTGGTTTATTGTCCATCCCCCGCTATCGATTATCTACAGTAGGTGGAAGGTCATTTAGTGTAAATGCGCCAACATTATGGAATTCACTGCCCCTTTCACTTCGAAATATTTCATCAATGACTGCTTTCAAGACACAGCTAAAAACATATCTATTCAACATGTACTTCGTTTAAATGTGACTATTTTGTATCCTCTGTGACTGTTAGCTGTGTGTCAGTGTTTAAAATGTATTGTTCATGTACCATGTAAAGCGACCTTGAGCTTTGGAAAGGCGCTATATAAATAAAACTTCTTCTTCTTCTTCTTCTTATTATTATTTTCAAAGTGAATTTTGCTTAAATGGTCCCATCGCAGTGACCGCTTTTGTAACATTTATTCAAAGAGAGTGTGTGTGTGTGTGTGAGAGAGATTACCATGGTCTCATCTATCGGGTAGGTGGTTTTATCAGGGAATACACACGTGGACAGGCAAGAAACGACCTTCACCACCCCGAACTCATGAGCCGTCTGCAGCACGTTGTCATTGACAAATACATTATTTCTCTGAAAACAACAAACAAATACAGTCAATGTACAGTCCAACTCATTCAACAGTGATATTTCCAAGCTTTTATTACATATTTCCAATGTTATTTAATAATTATTATTACTAATTACCCAGAAGTCCAGGTTCTGTCTCATGTTTTTGTAGAGCCCGCCCACCATGGCGGCCAAATGAATGACGTGTGTCGGACGATGCTTCTGGAAGACTGATCTCGTCTCCTCGGCGCTCCTGAAACACCACATGTAAATACAGTTATTATGCAATACAAATAGACAATGAGCAATTAAATTAATCTTTCTAAAATCCAGAGAAACAAACGAATTTATACATTAGCACAACAGTTTTAGTCCGAGGGCCACAGTTACTTTGGCAAAGTAAACGGAGGGCCACACTTTGGACAATTGCAATTAAACATAATGGTACAAATGAATTAAAGTTATTGACGGCTACTAACTGGATTTACTTTCGTTTCCTACACTACACTACCCTGCATATTGTTCAACTGTCATTCATACCAGCTGTAGCTATTCAAGATGGAATACTATCAACAAAACTACAAATACATGTTTGTGAAAATATCTTAACATACAGATACAGACCTCAGGCAATCTGGCTTGGAATTATCCAATTTAATTGAGGCTATATACCACCAGACCCAGATAGCAAACTGACATTGAATCAACGTGGAAACAGCGTCTCTCATGACATTGAAACAACGTTGATTTTGCTCATCGAATTAACGTTGAACCAACGTCAGACGCGGCGTTCTTCAAAGCTAAATGAAAATCGAAAATTGGTTTGCTTTCATAACGTTGAAACAACACGTTGATTTCAAGTTGATTTTCCGTTAGTTTTGAAAGAATGACGCGTCTGACGTTGGTTCAACGTTAATTCGATGAGCAAAACAATGTCAGATCAACGTTGTTTCGATGTCATATTTCCACGTTGATTCAATGTCAGTCTGCTATCTGGGGAGGGATAGCCTGACTTCGTCATACTGTCTGATACCGCTCCATAGGGCTTTGATTAAGAGGCGTGTCTTAACCGAACCAGGAAAAAAAAACCTCCTGCACTCAATTGGATAGTCGGTAGACCTACAACCAATCAGAGCAATACTTTGCATACAGTTGTCACTACAGAACTTATTTTAGAAGTAAAATAACAAATGTTGCTTCTTTTACTTGGTCCTCCATGAGTGCGACCAAAGGAGAAACCACAACGACCTTACGTCTAGGGTTGGGTATCGAGAATCGAGTATCGATTGGAATCGGGACTAACTTTTCGTTTTTCCCGGAATCGTTCAAAAGTTAAAATTTCGATTCCTAGTTTCGATATTCACAGTCCGCCGAGCGGAAGAAGAAACCGCTGAACAACACCAACGAAGAAGCGTCTACCGGAAGTGTTGGCGTAACCGCGTGAGTCGAACATGAGTAGCTTACGTCAGCGGTCCAAAGTGTGGCTTCACTTTTCTAAAAATAACGAAATCTCGGCAAAATGCAAAATTTGTGACAGAAGGAGTATTTCCTTCAGAAAGACAGTTGGTTAGCAAGGTTAGCTAAACTTTTTTGACCCTGCCTCTTAAAAGAATCAGAATCGAGAATCGTTAGGAACCGGAATCTAAACAAGGAATCGGAATCGCAATCAGAATCGTTCAAATTCAAACGATACCCAACCCTACGTCCCATCTTCTTAGCGATCGTCAGAGCCAGCCGATAAGTTACACTTTTGCCGATTCATGTAGGAAGGACGTTAGGGCTGGGCGATATATATCGTTACCGCGATAGAAAACGTTAGTCGTAACAGATTTTTTTTTTTATTCCGTGTATACCGCGAAATGCAAATAAGGGGGCGTGGTTAACTCCTGTGCAGCGCGCGTGAGACTGATGTTGATTTTGTCAAAATCAGCATCAATTGATTTGTCAAAGAAACATGGAGAAAGCAGATCAAGAGGATCCACAAAGGAATTACGTTTTCTAAAGGATTGTTGTTAACGTGCTATGTTCGGGGGGAAATGCAGCCGTCAACTTGCAGAGCAGCAGCACCCAGCTAGGCTACAGTTTAGACGAGTGCTCGTTCGCAACGGGGAATATCATTACGAGAAATAACCTTAAATAATGTATAGTTATCCGCATCTTTCCTTCTCTTATGTATAGTCACTTTTTAAACATGAAAATCGCATTCAGCATGAATGAACATCCTGCTTGTTAAAACGAATGTATAATCCTGTTTCTGAGGCAAAATTACTATATGCAGCGCGAGTTATATATCTTTTAACTCCAAACAATTGCCTACTGAACCATTTGATAAAATCTTCCTTTGATTCGATCCGTGATTACAACTTCACTCTCAAACTAATCGATCGCATTTTGTTGATGTAAAAGACGCGCGCGTGCACATGCACTGAGAGGGAGCGCGCGGTGTTCGACGCACTGTTATAAGGTGTGTATAATTTAAACTACTTAGTCAACACTAACAGTAGCTGCGGTGTGGTGTTCATATTGCTGCTCGATCTCCTTCTTGTCACTTCTGAACTGACGGGTTGCCAGATATAACAAAAAGAGCAAAACAAGACCGTTAAAACACCAGTGTGTGCAGTCTCCGGTTGTGCAGGAATACCCTTCTCCGTTAAAAACACAGTATAATAAGCACATGTGGTAAAAAATATTATAATTATATTATAATTATATTATAAACTGATTGATGAAGCAAAGCAATGCATGAGATTGAAAAATTATTTGTTTTTTGAGTTGTATTTAATATCAATCTGTTGTGGGAAGTTCATCTAAAAGTTTATGAGTGTTTTTTGTTTACTATATTTTGATATAAAAAAAGTTTACCAAATAAAAATTTTACCAAATAAAATAAAAATAAAACAAGATGACATACTTTTATTTCTAAAGTATTTGGTTTTATTTATTATACAAAGCCCTTTTTGTCTTTTTTTTGTCTTTTTTTTTATTTTATTTTTTAGGACAACTATATAAATAACTATATCGTGAAATATATTGTTACCGTAAAATAAAATTAGTCATATCGTGAAACCCAATTTTGGTCATATCGCCCACCCCTAGGGTGCCCTGACTTATGCACCCTGTATTTTAAGGAAAACATTCATTTATTTATGATACATTATTCATTCACAAAGAAAATTGGTGTCCTTAAAGGTTGGATTTTTCCTCATTTTTCTAATTAAGGCATTAAGATCAATATCCAAAAGATGATTTTTTTTATTCCTCTTTTTAGGCAACTTTAGCATGGGTGTCCAAACTTATTCACACCACTGTATATCACCTGCCATACAGATTACACTGACCGGTTTAATACGGCTTGTCCGTGCCAAAACGGCGTCTATCTGTATGATGTCTATGGCCTCTACCAGACAGTCTTTTACAAACTCACCATCTGAAAATGGTTTGCTGTGTTTGGCGATTTTGTGGGACACCACATATTCTGCCCGGCAGTTAAGATGGAGGACAATCTCTTGGCTTTTTCTTCCCTCTCCTTTGCGGAGAAATTCACGGCATAATTAGCATGTTTAGCATTGAAGTCCCAGCTAATATTATATGAAATAAAGACAGACATTCTTTATTGAATGCACGTCACACGGCGACATCTGTTGGATTGTTTTTCATAGCAGGGTTGCAGTTCAGATAAAGGCGGTGTGTGTGATATTTCTAATGATATGACTGTGTTTAACTGGTGTGACGTTTAATGAGTGTTCGGGATTTCTTACATGAGATTGGCATCTTTGGATGAGAGGAATATCCATTCTTCTCCTTCTCTCCCTTCGCCCTCTTTCACCACTCGCTCTATCGCTCGCCCCACCAGCCCACTGCCACCCGTCACCAACACACGCATCGGCCCGTCCATCTGAAAGAGAGAGAGAGATGAGGTCTGATGAACACTTCAGGGGTTAAAGGGATAGTTCACTTTGAAATTAATTGTTGATATGTTTTATCTTACCTCAAGGGCATCCAAGATGTATGACTCAGAAAACGATTTGTTCATTTTGATGGACGAGTTCGAACAGGACAGTCACGAACGCTCATCACAGAACAGAGCAAGGCGAGCATTTGTGCTTATAAAACTTAAATTTATTTAGTAAATGGGCGATCGTTTCGCTTGATAAGACCCTTATTCATCGTCTGGAATCATTTAAAGCCCTTTGAACAGTTTGCACTGAAACTGTCTTTTGGACCTTGAACCGTTTGGACCCCATTGAAGTCTATTATATGGAGAAAATCCTGGAATGTTTTCATCAAAAACCTTAATTTCTTTTCGACTGAAGAAAGAAAGACGTGGACATCTTGGATGACATGGGGGTGAGTAAATTATCAGCAAATGTTTTTTTTAAAGTGAACTACTCCTTTAAAGACAATTTTTTGGTCACACCCCCTGAAACCATGGGATGGAAGGCAGAGGGGAATTACCTTACTCCTCAACAGATGCCTGTGAGGAGTTAATCACCTGTGCCAGACAGCCCGATGCGGCTGCAAGCCTAATCCATGCACTGAATCCTGCAAATGCAGAAAGTCCAATGATACTTGTATGAACAAATAACTTTTGGAATATCTGTGATCACACTATCACGGAAGCCCTGAACCGCAGCCAGAAAAAAAAAAAAAAAAAAATCTGTAAAAAAAAAAAAAAAAAACTGAAAAAAAAAAAATCTAGCATTTCGAGATTAAAGTCGAAACATTTCGAGAGACGAGAATACAGTCTTCCGTAGAAGCTGCTCGTGTGTGCTTGACATTATTGTCTCACATTGCCGCACACACAGGCATTCATAATGACCATAGCGAGTTTCACACTGTGTGTGTGTGTGTGTGTGTGGGTTTTGTTTCATCAAAGGAAATTCAACAGGTGCCAATCTACCAGCAGGCTACCATTATTGGACGTTATAAAATATACTGCGTCGGAATAGACTTTAGCCTATAGGAAAACCAACCCGGAAAACACTTTTCAGACTGGATGGAGAAATCCAGCTTTATGAATGAATGAATGAATGAATAGGGCATTTATATACAGTAGCGCTTTCATATACAGTATGCCTACACTCAAAGTGCTTTACAATCATATCAGAGAATCTCTCCTCAACCATAAGTGGTTATTAAATCTTAGGAAATCACAGGATCCGGCAAAATGATTGGATACAGAATGATGCACTTAAAATGTATCCGGTGAAGGGGAGACCGAACAGTTACTGTTGACCCAGATAGTGTTGAGACGATCACGAAAACACCTCAGAAACACTGACACTAGCACATGTGATGTGTGTAGAATTTTGTTGAAAGCCCAGATCAAAGTAAAAAGCTACTATTTTGTGTTTATCCACGGCAGTTCGACTTCACACACACAGCGCTCTGAGCCAGTGGACGCGCACTGTTATGAATGCACAATGTTTCGAGTTTAATCTCGAAACATTGCGACTTTAATCTCGAAACATTGCGACTTTAATCTGGAAACATTTCGACTTTAATCTCGAAATATTGCGACTTTAATCTCGAAATGCTAGATTTTTTGTTTTGTTTTACAGATTTTTTTTTAAAAGATTTTTTTTTTTTTTAACTGATCTTTTTTTTTTTTTTAGGTTGCGGTTCAGGGCTTCCGTACTCTATTGTTGCCTGATTTTGTTGAAATTTCAGAGTTCCAGCAGGCATTTAAACATTAAAAACCGTCCCTTTCATGTTAATGTGGCTCTATGCACGGCGGTATTTCCGGTGAAGGATTAAGGATGCTCGATAACTTCCGCCGATCGTAGAGTCCAATGCAATACCGAGAATTTATATTGAATTGTATACTCCATGGTTATACTAAAGAAACGTTAGTCACAAAAACAGATAAAACAGACACCCCTCGTTGTGTTTATGCTTCTTTTTAAAATTATATTAAATAAACATAACTATATATAAAATTACATCTGAACGTATGTACGTTTAGTTTCAAAGACGGGAGGACAGTAAATTTTGAAGACTCTGCCATAATCCCGTTTTCCTCAGTTTTCCCCGCTTTAATCTCCACAGCCGGAAATGGACGAGCATCCTTACGTCAAATGCGGAACTTATGCGTGCATATAGCCAGAGAATGCCCTGACTTATGCACCCTGTATTTTAAGGAAAAACATTTATTTATTTATGATACATTATTCATTCACAAAGAAAATTGGTGTCCTTAAAGGTTGGACTTTTCCTCATTTTTCTAATTAAGGCATTAAGATCAATATCCAAAAGAGGATTTTTTATTCCTCTTTTTAGGCAACTTTAGCATGGGTGCAAACACTTATTCATACCACTGTATAATATAATATATATTAGTAGGGCCCTACTAATATCATTAGTAACATTAAATATTACACAATAAACCAAAGTATATCAGTAGGAGTTTCCTTAAGTCTTTCTACAGGCTGGTTTACTACAACAGTAGAATACAATTCTGAAATTATGGTTTATACTGTAGTTTTGGCGTGCCACCCCAAGATTTTAACTGGCCACCCCTACGAAAAATTTCTGGAGGCGCCACTGATTTTCTGCACACAAAATTATACAAGCCTATATGTATACAACACTGTTAGACCTTACCAGTGTTTTTTTTTTACAGTAAAATGCTGGCAACACTGTTAATTGTTAAGTTCTTTACTGTAATCTACTGTAAGTTACTGAGAAAATGCTCAATTTTAATTAACTAATTTCACTTGCAGAAACCGACTGCCTTGAATTGACCAACTCTCATTTAAATGTATCAACTAAAATTGGTAATATACTAATAATGTGAAAAAAAGAAACTTGAACTTAATTCATTTGACAACTACACAGTCACCGGCCGCTTGTTAAATAAAACAACACACAGCATATCATCAATGTTTGAAGATCTTCTCCTGGACTGAAGCACAGGCTTCAGCATGACGGTGACCCAAAAATGTTTATTTTACAGTAAGCCACTGACAACAGTGTTGGCAGTGTAAACCTGTTTTACAACTTACAGTATATAACTGTTAAAATACATTCTGTGGGTGTGTCTGCTTATCTTAAGTGTTTGTTGAGCATTAGTGATGAGCACCTGCTGTTAACAAGCAGAATCACAGAAGGAAACAGGAACACACTAACAGAAAATAGGAAAACACAAGATCTACAACTGACTTCCAGCCATCACACATTATCACACTTGTTATTATCCAGTATTACTTTATATCTGCCATACATCTATAAATGTTGTTGAGATGTTTAACTGAAAATGTTTGGTTTGAAGTTACCATTATAGAGATCAGTGTTTACTTTAGTTGAGATGCTGACCATTGACTTTTAATTAGGGTTTGGTTTTATCCGATAGCAGTACCTACTCTGTATTTTTTAAACGGTTCCGGTGCCTAAACGGTTCTTGAAACGGTACTTAAAGGAGTAGTTAAAAACATTTGCTGATAATTTACTCACCCCCATGTCATCCAAGATGTCCATGTCTTTCTTTCTTCAGTTGAAAAGAAATTAAGGTTTTTGATGAAAACATTCCAGAATTTTTCGCCATATAATGGACTTCAATGGGAACCAATGGGATGTTTGTTTTTGTCACACAAAAAGTATTCTCGTCGCTTGATAAACATATAGTTGAGCCACGGTAGTCACTTGGGATATTTAAACATTTTCTTCATTGACTTTCTGGGTGACTTTCTTGACTTTCTGAGGTCTTACGGGGTTGGTACAGCATGGGGGTGAGTAATTAATGACTTAATTTTCATTTTTGGGTGAACTAACCCTTTAATGTGAATAATTATCAGAGTATTATACATATTTAGTGTCATTCCTAATGTCTCTAGGTGACTACAAGTGTCTCATTCCCAAATAAGTCAAACAAAAAAGTACTAAGGTTTTTAGGAGTCTAGAGATATCTGGCACACAAAGGAATGTGGTCTCTCCAGACAAACGGTGTACAGAAGGTGTAACATGAATGCATATCCCCATTGTTTGCACACGTTTCAAAGTCCATGTGAAAGAAGTTTCTGTTTATATAATGAAATGCAGAGGTGGAAATTACAAATTACAACCACTCAGATTGTACGAAATTTCTGTGGTACATCTACCATGTCCAGACGCACAGAAAAGTCTCTTGGAGCGATGCCTTAAACTCAACAGGAAGTCGGACATTTCTAATTTTACCGCCATTTTTGGATGATTTACTCATTACATACTTTAACAAACTCCTCCTAGGGATTTAGTCGGATCGACTTCACATTTCTGCTGTACCTTCTAAAGGCATTGACGATGTAAAGTTGTGCTATCTGCGCGTTTTCGTCGATGGGCGTGTCCGTGGCGTCGATGATTCGCCATGAAACAGGAAGTTGTAGTAACTTGGCTGTAAAAGCCCAGATATGCATGAAATGTTACACATTTGACAAGAGTCCCGCCCTGAACAAATCTACATGCCGACATTCACCCACAGTCATAGCGCCACCTGCTGGCAACAGGAAGTGACCTTTAACAAAGCAGCGTAGCAAATGCACAGCCGCACCGGCTGAGCTGCAGAAAATGCAACGCGGCCGCCTCAGACCCCGACGCGCTACAGGTGCGAGGGCCCGCCCAACGCTGCTTGCAGCTTTAATTGTTCTTGAGTTTCATCAATGGTCATTTATCTGCTTTTCTGATGCTTTTCTAAACGTATCATATTATCAATACAGATTGTTTGTGGTAAGATTAGACCGTAGTCATTTATCTTGTCAGTGTGCTTGTTTTAACAAGAGAAATAGTCGACTTTCACTAATAACACAAAACAATTAACGTTAACTCGCATACCAATACATCCATATGATGAAGAGGTTGTTCTGCAGGTTCGTCGTCGTCTTTATCGACTCGCTCGCTCTGGCTGGAATATGTAAGGCTTGATGGACAAGTCTTCTGTTGTTGACATTTGATTAACGTGTGAATAAAAATGTTCTTTGAAGGTATCGTATATAATCGTATATGTCTAATCAAACTACAATAATGGCCGAACGTGGGAGTTGAACCGACCTTGAACTCATCGACCTGGAGAGCGGGCGGGGTGTGACGCATCTCCTTTTATTTAAAGGGGCCGCTTTGAAACGGGTCGCTCACAGACGCACATCAGAAAAGGGGCTTGTGGAGCTATAATAATGAGGAATTCAGACCCAAGCATTGCAGTTATGTTTTATATAGACCACAACGGTATAATTTATATGTAAAAATGAATGATTTAAAAGCATGATATGTACACTTTTAGGGTTATTACACTGTCAAATGCTTTAACAACAGTGTCATTAATATTTCCCCTTACCTCAAGTAAAGTGGAACATGTTGGACTAGTTATGATTTCTTGGTTAATGTCAAGTTGTCATAATCAAGACATTTCTGTCTTTGTTAATGTCAAGTTGTCATAAATTTTGGACTGGAATGCGGCTCGGCTCGCGAGGCCAAACAAGTGTTTGCAGCGTGCATGTTGTTTTGTGGCGTGTCGTGTGGTGTAGTTTTATAACGTTACTAGTTGTTGCAACAGCATGTGAAACAAATGGCAAAAACAAAACAAAAAACGTTTAAAAAAATTTACGCCATTAAAATGGGGTTGCGTTAACACCATTAATAACACAATTAACTGACAGCATCAAAATCAATTCTTATGCTGCGTTCAAGTCATCTCGTATAGATCGTAATTACGAGTTGAACGCTCTTGAACGCCACCACAATGTCGTAAATGCCAGTGGGGAGCTCGGGATTTTCTTTAAGCCCCGATCTGTACGAGTTGAGAAAGTGAGAAAGTCTGTTGACTGTAAATTTTAATTGAATTTCAATGTTTACTCATTGACATTGCAAGGCTTTTTTCATTAATAAAGCAAGCTCTCTGCACAAAATTTGATATCTAAAAATTATACCTAATGATAGAGTTTACATTGGCTTCATAAGCTAATAAAAACATAAAAAGAAAAACACACCTGATGCGCATTCTTTGTTCTTCATTTTTTTTATTAGCAGAGTTAAAGGAGTAGTTCACTTTTGTGAAACAACTTTTGCTGATAATTTACTCACCCCCATGTCATCCAAGATGTCCATGTCATTCTTTCTTCAGTCGAAAAGAAATTAAGGTTTTTGATGAAAACATTCCAGGATTTTTCTCCATATAATGGACTTCAATGGGGACCAAACGGTTCAAGGTCCAAAAGTTTCACTGCAAACTGTTCAAAGGGCTTTAAACGATTCAAGACGATGAATAAGGGTCTTATCAAGCGAAACAATCGCTCATTAAAAAAAACAAAAACAAAGTTTAAGTTTTATAAGCTCAAATGGTCGCCTTGCTCTGTTCTGTGATGCGCATTCATGACTCAACGGTTGATTCCGTGGTTGAATGGTATGGTTGATTCAACGAACGAAATGAACAAATTGACTTGGAAAAAGATTTGTTCATTTTGATGAACGAATTCGAACAGAAGAGTCACAAACGCGCATCACAGAACAGAGCAAGGTGACCATTTGAGCTTATAAAACTTTATTATTTTTTTAAAAAATGAGCGATCGATAAGATAAGACCCTTATTCATCATCTGAAATCGTTTAAAGCCCTTTGAAAAGTTTGCAGTTTGCACTGAAACTGTCTTTTTTTTTTGACCTTGAACCGTTTGGTTCCCATTGAAGTCCATTATATGGAGAAAAATCCTGGAATGTTTTCATCAAAAACCTTAATTTCTTTTCGACTGAGGAAAGAATGACATGGACATCTTGGATGACACGGGGGTGAGTAAATTATCAGCAAAAGTTTTTTTAAAAGTGAACTACTCCTTTAACAAACCTTGCTGTATTTTCGTGTAATTCATTAAAAGAAGGTACACCGCCATTTTGCTCCGACGAAACTGACTTAAACGCACCTCACGTCGTAAACACGACTTCCCAGCTCGTACGTATACGAACTTCCCAATAGGACTTGAACACAGCATTAGATCAAACAGTAACCAATGTAATTCCATTAAACCCGGTGTAATACTGTCTCCTTTTTAATCCCATTTGTAAATCCCATCTAAAATTGGCTAAATTTAATTTCACAACTGATGCATGGAGGAAATCCAGTCAGATGTTATTAATTAATTAACAACAGACAATCAAATAATAAATGAAGAGTAAAATTAATTCTACCATTATCAGGATTAAAATGTTAAAAAGAAACAAAATAAACAATCACTAAGTAAAATATCATTAAAGGAGTATAATATTCTTACCTAAAGATATGTAAGTTGTTTGAGAGATCTCTCTTTGAAAAGACAGGTGAGTCCAAAGGATAGACGGACGTGTATAGATATTAATCTCCCAATTATACAGTTCCTCATAAAAGATAAGTTCCTCTCTTTATATATATAGCATCGAAGCACCAAACATGTCGTTTTCACACTCTGAGGTGTCTGCCTGCGAGATGTTTAGCTAAGATATAACATTTATTTAACACTTCATTCTGAGAAATTCGAGCATTTGTGCTCTATAATTTCCCCAAATCTAAATCACTAATAAAATTCACCCTAAGTCAAGCTACATTTGAGGCATAAAGATTAGTAAATCATCTACAGGACAATCTGGATCCTATTCAAATATTTATGTACACAATGTTAATCTTTTACATTGTAATCTTTTAATGTTTAATATTTCTGTGTGTGTGTGTGTGTGGACCCCCAAATTCCTGACACGCTCTTTAAATAACAAAGAAATCCAAAAGAAAAGTTTGTGTTTACATAATATATGTGTGTGTAGTGTGTATAATTAATTTGTATATATAAATACCCACACATGCATGTATATATTTAAGAAATATGTGCATGAATATATTTTATATATATTTATTCCATGGTCTGGGTGAATACTCGATTTTGATTGGCTGCAGGGTGTCCGTTAAAAAGTGATAGGACACCTAGTAAAGTAGTTCTGGTGAAACTGCCAGTTTACCATTCGAAATGACTAAATAAATGCGCTGCCTACAACAGCTGTGAGTAACCATAGCAACAGGCAGTCAAACGTCAAAGTATCCGTTAACAATTTGCTCTATCAAAACAAACATCTAACGTTAGTTAGATATTACATAGCCTACTAATACAACAATGAGCGACTTCGTTATTTCTTTTAACATTTATGGAGAATATGACAACTTTGACGACTGGGATGCTGCTGAAGAAATAAAAATGTAAATAAAACGGAGAAACGTCGCAAAGAAAATTACACCGCTTGCTGCTCTGAATGAGACCCTGCGGGAGTTTTACGCAGCAGTCCAGACAACCAAGTCAGGAGGAGAGTACAGCGTTTCAAGCCTAAGAAACCTGTTTGATTAATTGTTTTATGTGTAATTAAAAAAAAAATAAAAAATAACTATGCCTACCTTTGTGTTTCATGAAAAACAAAAAATGCATTTTTGAACCTGAAGGGTTCTACAAGCTGAGCGGACTATAAATATCTCCGGTTGCTAAATAAACCAGGCGAGTTATTATTTGTAAAAACTAGATTTAGCCTAATTAAAATATAAACTAGCAGCTAATGTTTTAAAAATGTTTTATTTGGCAAGTGACCATGGTATAAGCGGGTTAATGCCCTTCGAGGTGTCACCATTCACCAACTGGGTTGATACACCTCGTCGGGCATTAACCCTTACATATTTGATATATTAATAACACATTTTTCTTAAATATATACATGCTGCTCACCCCATCACTAAGGGATCGCCCAGCCACCCTGCGGAGAAAGCTCATTTCGGCCGCCTGTAGGCTATCTGGGATCTTGTCCTTTCGGTCATGACCCAAAGCTCATGACCATATGAGAGTAGGAACGTAGATTGACCGGTAAATCGAGAGCTTTGCCGTACGGCTCAGCTCCTTCTTCACCACAACAGACCGGTACATCGACCGCCAGTGTAGGGTTTAACTAATTACTAAGTAATTAGTTACTGTAATTTAATTACTTTTCCCTTGAAAATGTAAAGTAAGGGATTACTCTTCATTTACCTGTAATTTAATTACAGTTACTTCTGATGTAGTTGAGGTAAATATTGTGTATGGATCAATCCGATCTCACAGCGATTCGTATGCATTTTATGAGGTGTCTAAATATTACGACCGCACTCGTACTGAATTATTGTAAAATATGTATGAAAAAAGTGTGAAATGTCATGAGATCAGACATAAAACAATAGTGGGTTTAACATCAAAATGTATTGTCTGATGCTAAAAAGTATGTTTTTATAATGTAACCTTCTCCACCTTGGTCAGTTTAAGGATAATTCATGCAATTTTATAGTATTTATTTGAAAGAATTAAAACAGATTCGTGTCTATCCTTGTATTATTCAGCTGGGATTTTGAAAGTAATTAGTAATTAAAAGTAATTAAATACTTTTTAGAGAGAGTAATTAGTGCAGTAATCTAATTATACTGTTAAAGAGGTAATTAGTAACTAGTAATTAATTACTTTTTTAGAGTAACTTACCCAACACTGTCGACCGCATTGCTGCAGAAGCTGCACCGATCCGTCCGTCAATCTCCCGTTCCATCCTTCCCTCACTCGTGAACAAAACCCCAAGATACTTAAACTCCTCCACTTGAGGAAGGATCTCTCCACCAACCTGAAGTGAGCAGGCCACCCTTTTCCGGCTGAGGACCATGGCCTTGGATTTGGAGGTGCTGATTTTCATCCCAGCCGCTTCACACTCGGCTGCAAACCGTCCCAGTGCATGCTGAAGGTCCTGGTGTGAAGGGGCCAACACGACAACATCATCCGCAAAGAGCAGAGACGAAATCGTGTGGTCCCCAAACCTGACACCCTCCGGCCCCTGGCTGCGCCTAGAAATTCTGTCCATAAAAATTATGAACAGAACCAGCGACAAAGGGCAGCCCTGCCGGAGTCCAACATGCACCGGGAAGAAGTCTGACTTATTACCGGCAATGCGAACCAAGCTCCTGCCTCGAGCTCGCCCTTAGCAAAGGACCCCGGACCCCATATTCCCGGAGCACCCTCCACAGGCCGCCTCGGGGGACACAGTCGAATGCCTTCTCCAAATCCACAAAACACATGTGGACTGGTTGGGCAAACTCCCATGAACCCTCCAGCACCCTGTAGAGAGTATAGAGCTGGTCCAGTGTTCCACGGCCCGGACGAAAACCACACTGTTCCTCCTGAATCCGACGTTCCACTATCGGCCGTATTCTCCTCTCCAGTACCCTGGCATAGACTTTCCCAGGGAGGCTGAGCAGTGTGATCCCCCTTTAGTTGGAACACACCCTCCGGTCCCCCTTCTTAAAAAGAGGAACCACCACCCCAGTCTGCCATCCCAGAGGCACTGTCCCCGACCGCCACGCGATGCTGCAGAGGCGTGTCAACCAAGACAGCCCCACAACATCCAGAGACTTGAGGTATTCAGGGCGGATCTCATCCACCCCCGGTGCCTTGCCACCGAGGAGTTTCTTGCAGTGTTGTAGTCGAGACCACCTCACTCGAGTCCGAGTCGAGGCCGAGACCAGAGAGAGTCGAGTCCGAGTCAAGACCGAGTCCATAAAGAGTCGAGTCCGAGTCGAGTCCGAGACTAGAGACGGTCGAGTCCGAGTCGAGACCGAGACCAGTGAGGGTTGATTACCTAATTTACTTTTAAAAAGTTTAAGAAATATGATCAGTTTAGGGTAAAAAGGCCACATAGTAGGTGATGTTAAAAGTAATTTTATTACAATTTGTCATGCGCAGTTGCGCACTAGAAAATCACCAATCACTGGGCGTGTCAATCAATTTAAAGAAATATTTTATTAACATACATTAATAATCATGAAAAATATTTTTGAATTGAACTCGAGTGGACTCGAGAATAAATCCGAGTCCTAAAAAAAAAAATGTTCGAGTACGAGTCAATTCCGAGTCCAAATGCACACGAGTCCATGACAAGACCAAGACCATTAAAATATGGTCTCGAGACCGAGTCCGAGACGAGTCCGAGTCTCGAGTACTACAACACTGGTTTCTTGACTACCTCGGTGACCTCAGCAAGGGTGATGGACGAGTCCACCTCTGTGCATGGAGTCTGTCCATGCAAATATTTAATTTTACTCGTCTTAACTCAAAGCATGATCTTACTTTTTCCACGGTATAGCTATGACCTATTGTATGTAAGTACGATATATCATTTTGACTTTTCTTGTATCCCCCAAACTATCCTTATTCATTGTGGAAGCACACAAGGGGAGAGCTGATGATACTATAGCAGAAAGCATGCCCCTTTGACCTCTTCGATTCAAACACAGTGCTCTCTAGCGCCGCGCTTTTTGAAATGCGTGTTGCGACTACGGTGACCGTAATGTGCCGAGAAGCTACGACATGTCATCCAATAGCACTTTTTTGAGTTTAATAGACATTCTACCGTTACGCCGCCTATATAATGAATTACACAACCTTGTAATTTAGACCGTGACATTGACTTACCTGTCGAGAAGAAAGCAGGACTTCAGCGTCCCTTTCAAAGTCTTTCTCCTTCATTAGCTCTATCCACCTGGGAAAACCCATCCCGATATTTACCCTCATTTTGAATTTGCCAGTCACGTTTCCTTTTAGATTCAATTTTTAAAGGGATAGTTCACCCAAAAATGAAAATTCTGTCAGTATTTACTCGCCCTCATGTTGTTCCAACCCCGTAAGACCTTCGTTCATCTTCACAACACAAATTAAGATATTTAGGATATTAAGATCGCTCCTGCATACAGTCCATAGGCTTCTTGAGGGAATGACTCTTGCTGTCCCCGAAAAGTCATTAAAGACATCGTTAAAATAGTCCAAGTGACTACAGGGGCTCAATCTTAAGTTTATCAAACGACGAGAACACTTTTGTGCGCAAAAAAACAACAAAAATAACGACTTTATTTCAACTATTCACTTCCTTCTCCATGAGCCTGTAGTCAGTTAACGTAGTGTGATTGCGTAAAGCTACGTCACACGTAGGCTCACTATTGGCCGACGCTGGTCATGTGTGTGATGCGTGTGACGTACAATAACAGAAGCTTACGCTATTAAACTAGTAACCTGACTCGCGCAGAGGGAGAAATAAACGAATAGTTGAAATAAAGTCGTTATTTTTGTTGTTGTTTTTGCGCACAAAAAGTGTTCTCGTCGTTTGATAAACTTAAGATCGAGCCCCTGTAGTCACTTGGACTATTTTAACGATGTCTTTAATGACTTTTCGGGGACAGCAAGAGCCAGTCCCTCAAGAAGCCTATGGACTAGTATGCAGGAGCGATCTTAATATCTTAAATATCTTAATTTGTGTTACGAAGATGAACGAAGGTCTTACGGGGTTGGAACAACATGAGGGTGAGTAAATACTGACAGAATTTTCATTTTTGGGTGAACTAACCCTTTAAGCTTTATCATACGAGGATTGCATTATGAAGCACCGTGCAGTGCGGCCTTTCAAGCCCCTCTCACTGACCTCCTTGGTCGCTTCAGATGGTTTCAGTCAGCCGGTTCTGAATGAAAATAGTGCTTTTTTTGTGTCCCTCTTCGTTATTATAGTTTTTCAAGATGGCGGGACGACATGGAGGCCTCCATGGACTCACCCGTCAGATCATTGTCAGAGCTAATTTTACACCAACGAGATCATATTTATGAATCAAGACATTGATTTTAGCTATAAGAATCCTTTTTTAAAATATAATGTACCTTGAATTTCAGATGTGTAAAACTTTAAATTTTACTGTTACATTTTTTAATCTACACGTGAGAGATCTTCAGAAGTCATAACTTCAGGGGTCGTTGGGGATCCAGAGAATATTTAATTACCCTTAAAACCAAAGATTAAGTTTAATGACACTAGTTTTTGCAATGTCACTTTTTAAAGGATAATCTTACTTTAATGTTTGAACAAAAATGTAAAAGTGCTTCTTCATATTTGCTGTGTTCTGCTGCAAGGCCATAAACTGGTTCTTTTTGTTTTTATAAATTGACTTTTCTAATTTCTACAAATATCAGCCTGATAAATATGGATTAATACACAATGAAACAAGATAATCATGCTACGAAATACGTCTGACACAATGTTTTTAAGAAAAGTAGTGTTTAAAATTTAACTAAACCATGATAACAGATTCTTTCTTTTGACAGACCTAGAAATGCATGTTTATTACTAAGTTTCAGGCATAGTGCAACCATGCAATGATTGAGAAAGCTAATATTGGTGTAATATTTGTTCAGCCTCACCCTCACGCTGATCCAGGCATAGCTTTACTAAACGGAAATATGGAAGTCGAAATATCAAACTTTGTTCAAAAATTGTTCTCTGACCCGAAAATAATCAGATAATGGAATGTTCACAAACTACAATTAGATATTCTCCTGCTTAGTATGTGTGTAATTAGTCGGGCTTAAATCTTTGGATGTATTTTGTCACACCATAGCGATTTTGTAAATCCTGTGGGCTAACTTTAAAACATATTCTTTATACAGGAATCACACGTGTCCAAAACAACCATGTAAGATTCAACAGACCAAATCACTAGGAAAAGTACTGTGTGTAATAATTCATACACGAAAGTTAACAAATTATGGTTTTATTACCATTCAGATAGCTAGTAGATGATACTGTTTCACATTTTGGATGTTGGACCGTATGTGTTTTAGGTGAAGTCAATATTCAGTGTTTATAGGAATAAATGACCATTAAATATTTAAGTGATACTATTTCTGTTTGAGAACTAAATTGATACTTTGTTTAGTGCAACATTCTCTCTATCTACGACGTGAAATCACACATATTATTACGCATAGCATGTATAAACAAGTATTACTTAAACTATATGAGCCATGAATGAGAGGGGCATTTGCATTGTTTTTTCATAAGCAGTTTGTTTTATTCAACAATCTTTTATTTAAAATGAAATGCTTGGTTCAGTGGATAGTCTTTTTTTATTTTATATTATTTTTACAGAACAGATAAACTTCCACACTTTTTTCCTTATCACTTTCACAGCTGCAGCTCAGGGGAGGGGATGCGGTGACGTTCAAAAACACTCAAACAGACACTTTCTCTTATTGTTTCAAAAGCCACAGTTAAAACAAGCCATGATCAAGACTTGAAGGGGTCAATAAAAAAACTAACTGTCAAATCCAATTTGATCCCTTTAATCTTATCTTTACAGTTAAAAACAACTGTTAAAATTGGTCAATAGGTCATAAAACGAACTGTCAAATCCAATTTAATCCCTTTAATATTATCTTTACAGTTAAAAACAACTGTTAAAAATGATATTATCAAGGTCAATAGGTCATAAAACGAACTGTCAAACTTTGATCTTATCTCGCTAACCCAGATATCTCTCTTTTTATCTCATTTTGATACTTTTTATCACCTCTTATCTCCTTTGCTGTCTATTCAGCCCTTTCATCCTATGCCGGGAAGGGGCGGGCCACCTGTCAATCAATCATCTTTTTGATATAAGGTGCCTAGTGTCCCTACTCCTGTTCTTCTGTTGTTGGAGATGCCCCAATAAAGGTTTGGGTGATAGGTGTTTATTGTTCTTTTGCTTGTGAATCTAAGGTTTTCCCTTTTCATGTTTGGTATCATTTTAAGTGTCTCAGTGCGATTGGTAAATGGTCTTAATTTCATTACAGTTATTGGAAATAGGAAAAAGATTGAGAACTTAGGAGAATCCTGTTCTCCTCCAGGGGTGATGTCTGTTTTCAATTCACGTGAAGAAATGTGTTTCGAGTTCAGGACACCTAAAACCCATTATATATCTATGAACCTAACCCTGATATAACCCAGTCAGATAACGTCACTTGTTGTCATTTCGAAATTTCACAGACTGACTGATGACGCGTTTTAACGGTTTTTATATTATTTATTTATATATTTATTTATTTAATGTATTTATATAACACTATACTTCGTATTATATTACATTATTTTATTATATTATATACTTTATATTATATTAAAAAATAATTTTAAAAAACAGTTAACGCTACTTGGATGTTCGCCAGCGTCATATGTGACGTCACGAAATGGGCGTGGCCGCGAACTGGTTGGCAGAAAGAACCAAAACATACGCAGCAGTCTATGTGTTCTGTCAGCAAAATGATAATTCTTTGTACGAAGAAGCTAAAATGAGATATAAGGTAAAGCTTTTATATAACCAGGGTTCATGTTCTCTGCCTGATCCATATCGCCTGTGTGAGAATTGGCCCGAAAAGCCTGAACACACGGTCAGATTTGACATTCGGCGACATCTACCTGTATCTCATCGACACGCCATCTATGTTTACCAGAGAGTCGATGAAGGCGTGCAAATCTTTTGATGCCTATAAGTCATGATTACGAATATTACTTGTGTTAACTGGATAACTGGTAAATTTGTTACAACTAGAGTAAAATAGAGGTGTAATTTATCCATGGGCTATATTCATTGGTCAACATACGTAAAAATGTATCAAAGAAAATACAATAATTTGCCCTTAATCTATAAGGGTAGCTCTATGTGTACACAGATGATACACTGACAGTACAGTACCCAAATCTTTTGGTTAAATTATGACTTTATAATACTGTGCGGCAAAGGGCCATTACTTTTCTGCCAGCCAGAGCACATGTAACTGCGTCGTGACGTCACCGGCGAAGATCCCTATTAAGTTTACTAAGTAGTTGCAAGTTTATCACTTGCTATTTGAGCAAACAGGAACACAAAAAATACATTTAATGTAGTCTCTCTTTCACTTCTATAGAAGTTTACCCAAATAGTCTACAAATTATGCCATGGCATGAACAGCATAGCAATCTAAATTAAAAAAAACAATAAAGAAATAATTTAGATGCTTTTATATATTTTAGTTAACAAGAACAACAACAAAGCAAATTCAAGCAATGAGTAACGTTTTATTGTTAATCTTTGATTTTGGGGTGGTGGCGCAGTGGATAAGATGCATGCCTTTGGTGTGAGTGACCCGGGTTCGAAAATGTAAGGACACTGTAAAATAAAGTGTTATCTAATGTTTTTTTTTTTTTTTTTTTCACTGTAAAGCACTTTGGGACCCTTCCTCGTCTGTGAAAGGCGCTACTGTATATACATAAACTTTGCTTTCTTAAAGGCTGCTTCACACTTGTAGTGTTGCCATGTCCTCTTGTTATACGCGTTTTTTTGGTTGTTTAAGTTTAAGTAACTTTCACTTAGAAATTGCTTGTAAATTTGTAAATAATTACAAAGGAAATGCAAGTACACTCATAAAAAAAGAGTTTTCACTCAGAAATTAGACAATTAGAAAGAAACTATTCACGACATATCAGCCATCATATCGGTATTGGTCCTTTTTAATGTTATCGTTATCTGCCCGATAAGAACATTTGTTCGATATATTGAAGCCGATAAATTACGTATTATTAACTGCAGCTGAGACACTTCAGATTGTTTTGAATTGCTTGAAATATGATTGGAAAATAGAAAATAGAGTTCAGTGCAAGTCTGTCATATAGACTACATACAATTATAATGAGAACATCATTATGATTATGTGCTTGAGACATGGTGAGACTTTTGTTTTTGTAATCAGGCTCTTAAATATTATATAAATATATAATAAAACTTCAAATGCTTATAATGC
>NC_142781.1:34744241-34879241 GCF_988280905.1 Pimephales promelas
TGTAACAACTGAATATTGGTTGCAGGAATGTAAATATGGAATACACTGAATGTAATAGTATTACCTACATTATTAACATTAAACAATTATATAGGCAAATGTGTATCCTTGGAAATTGAAGACATAATACGAATAGAAAAACAACAATAAATAAAGCATTACTGTTAATAAACAAAACAAATACATATAAAGAGGGATAGAGGGTATACATAAACAGTAAACAGTATAGAAATTATACATTACGATGTAAACATAATTTAAGATATGGATGTACGACTTGAAAAGCCCTTGCCATGTTTCAAAATAAAGTTGCATTTCGTTCCGGAGAGACATAAAAGTTAAACTCTAGAGTTTCAATGACGTCAAGGCTATGATGTGATTGGTTTGTAAGGCACACGTGATCCAGGCGGACCTTTATGGTTATCTATAAGATCTCTGTAGACATATCTAGACGGTTCACTCGGATTAATATGGATGCGAAAAACGGAAACGCGGAATAATTATGAATAAAAGGGCAAATCGCCAAATGGTAAGTGAATCGCGTTTGGAGCTGCGCATGCGCACCGCCTCTCGACTAAAGCGGAAACGCTTTACCGTTATATGAGCATAGGAAACGTGAAGAAAAGAGCACAGCTGATATTCTGGTTATTCCAGATTCCAGACAAATACGAGTTGATTTTGCAATTTGCATGAGAAAAATACCTGCCCGGAAGCGATGGAAATATGGCCAGCGACTGACTTTCCTCGAAAACTAACGTTAGGACTTGGATTAATTAAGTTACAGTGACGCTAAAGATGGCAAATCATTAGTTTCATCAGTTATTAATATAATACACGATAAAACAGTCATTCACTCGATGTCACGGTATGCTCATTTTTACAGCTGTTTAATCACCTGAAAATAATCGTTCAATATTATCTGAGAGTTAAGTTGACATTAATTCATTGAGTGTTGTTATGATTATGTTCATTATCATTATAAAGTGTGTTTTGTGGTCATGTGTTCATGTATATATTCATTGACACCTCATCAGTTATGTGTTGTCATATTGAAATAAAGGAAGTATCCGAGGTTAAAAGATTAAAATGATCCCATGCGATCATATGAATGTGACTTTCCTCATTCATTCATACACAATCAGAGGTGTATTAAATATCCTGGCTTTTCTTAACACTTTAAAAAAAAGGGAATAGATATAAAGAAGTACCTCTCTATTACCATTAAACATTCCATTCCCCATTTTTCTACTCTACTATGATAGATATTTTGTGCATATGTGCTTATTATAATAACTGGTGAAGTATAGATAGATAGATAGAGTTGTTGTTTCTAATCAGACCTCATCTCTCTCTCTCTTTCAGATGGACGGGCCGATGCGTGTGTTGGTGACGGGTGGCAGTGGGCTGGTGGGGCGAGCGATAGAGCGAGTGGTGAAAGAGGGCGAAGGGAGAGAAGGAGAAGAATGGATATTCCTCTCATCCAAAGATGCCAATCTCATGTAAGAGATCCTGAACAGACACTCATGAGACGTCACACCAGTTAAACAACACAATCATTACAATATCATATCAGTGGGTGTATTAACATACTTTTTAAAAAGTAACTCAGATATTTTGTTGTAAATCTTTAAAGTAATGCGTTACTTGTTACTTTAAAAAAAGTAATCTGATTCAGAATACATTTCTGAAATACATAACTTAGACAGTTCCCTCTGATAATAACAGATCACTCTAGATTGTAATGCGCACTTTCTGTAAAGATGCTTTGAAAAAAGGCCTATACAAATAAATGTGAGTTGAATGTGTGTTCAACACGCAAATACAATCTTTCCAACATGACTTGAACGCAGTTAGCCAAGCTCACCCTTACGAAAAAGAAGTATATTTCAAGTTCATTTTATGTAGTATACTTAAGTAATGTTCAAGTATATTTTTAAGTATACATTATACTAATGTCACTATGTACTAGTAGTAAACTTGTAAGTGTACTATTTTAATACCGCTTGGGACTAAATTGGCCCACTTTTAGTACATAAAAGTATATGTTTAAGTGTACTACTGTATAAGTGTAACAGTAAGTGCACAACTAGTTCATAATTATGTATCTCATGTGTACTGCAAGTGAATTTATGGGTATACTAGTAGTTTACTTTTTTACTGTAATATATACTTTGAATACTTAATTATACTTTGAAGTATTTCTGGATCAAAAGATTGAGTACAAGAACAGGACAAATATACTTGCTTTTCTCTCAGAATAAGTCAAGTACACTTAAGTGTAATTTGAAGTGTATTTCTGAGAAGTACAGGAAAAATAAACTGAAAGTATACTTTCTTATTTTTAGGTTAAAAGAAGTATACTAATGGCACACTTGAATAAACTTCTTTTTCGTAAGGGCATGCTTATTTGCATATTGTCATGCTAATGAAATCGAAATATTTGCCACAAATAGTAAATTGCCAATATGTAAATAATTCTTGTTGCTTATTGTCCATTTGTCTCATGCTAACTGGCGTTTCAGGAGCGCCGAGGAGACGAGATCAGTCTTCCAGAAGCATCGTCCGACACACGTCATTCATTTGGCCGCCATGGTGGGCGGGCTCTTCAGAAACATGAGACAGAACCTGGACTTCTGGGTAATTATAACATTGGACATGTTGGTCTTTGGATCACAAAACCAGTCACATGTCGCCCGGGTATATTTGTGGCCATCGATTTTTATTTTATGCCAAAAATCATCAGGATATTAAGTAAAGATCACGTTCCATTAAGATATTTTGTTAATTTACTACCGTAAATATATCAGATTTATTTTCGTGAGTGGATGCAGAAACATCGAGGACTTCATTTGGAAAACTTCAAAGGCGATTTTCTCAATATTTCGATTTTCAAATAGTTGCACTATTTGCTTTCATATGATATATGAATCTCAATTTCAAAAAAATGTACCCTTATGACTGGTTTTGTGGTCCAGGGTCACAGACGGTATATAATAAAAGCTGTTGAATGAGTTGGACTGTACATTGACTGTATTTATTTGTTGTTTTCAGAGGAATAATGTATTTGTCAATGACAACGTGCTGCAGACGGCTCATGAGTTCGGGGTGGTGAAGGTCGTTTCTTGCCTGTCCACGTGTATATTCCCTGATAAAACCACCTACCCGATAGATGAGACCATGGTAATCTCTCTCACACACACACACACACACACACACACATTAATAGGCAGATGGTTTGTATTTAGCATTCTTGTAACATAATACATGTTCCTTCTATGATTCATTGTCGTATAAAAACACACTGTAACTTTGATAAATCAGACTTCCTCTGCAGAATCATATGTTCTTCAAGGTCATCCACTCCAATTGCGTTATGATTTGAGGGAGATGATGATTGGACACTTTTTGTTTGGTATTATCTATCCACACAGACGTGTTTCTCTCTCGCTCCGTTTCAGATCCATAACGGTCCGCCACATGAGTCTAATTTCGGTTATGCCTACGCCAAACGCATGATTGATGTCCACAACAGGTCAGTGTCAAAGTTCATAGGTCATGAGTTTTCAGTTACATCTAAAAAAAAAAAAAAAAATTTCCCTGGCTTTTCATATCATCAAATGAGATTTAAACATTACCGTAGTTCAACGGTTATTTTTCTTTATTTCATTTTTGTGTGTAATTTTGTATTCTAATTGGTGAATTTCATTAAATACCCATTACTGTTGTTATTATCCACTGAACATGGTGCGAAACACGAAACAAGACCATGACATGACGATTACAGTGAAACAAAAGACACATGGCAAACATGAGGGCTTAAATACACGAGACCAAACGATTAACCAATGACAAGACACATGGCAGGATCACATGACAAAACACAGAAACATGACATGAAACGTGACCAAGACAAGACCAAATCGTGACAACTGTGATGCAAATTATTTAAATAATCATCATAAATTAAATGCAGCACAATAAACACCATGTGTAATGTATATTTAGTAGGGCTGTGCAAAAATTAATTACGATTAATCGCATCCAAAATAAAAGTCTGTGTTTACATCATATATTTGTGTGTGCTGTATATAATTATTTTGTATATATAAATACACACACACACACGCATGTATATATTTAAGAAAATGTGTTATTCATAAATAAAATATTTATATTTATATAATATAGATTATGTATTTATTTATATATACAGAATTTAAGTGCAAATAATTCTTAAATATATACATGCATGCATAGGTATTTATATATGCAAAATAATAATATACAGCACACACAAATATATTATGTAAACACAGACTTTTATTTTGGATGCGCAATTAATTTTTGCACAGCCCTAATATTTAGCAAACATTTAAAATATATATGTATGACAACAACGACAATTTGTGAGGAATGTGTGTAATTGTCATGAAAATAAGGTCAAAATGTACGTATTATTAATATGAGAGTGTTTGTTTTGTATGATTGTCCATCAGAGCGTGTTTTCAGCAGTACGGTCGGAGATACACAGCCGTCATCCCCACCAATGTGTTTGGACCACATGACAACTTCAACATTGAGGACGGTCACGTGCTTCCAGGATTGATCCACAAGACATACCTTGCAAAGAGTGAGACGCTTTTAACTTCCTGCAAGCACAGCTGCTAATCATGACATCACCTGATTTATAGCACCAAATAACTGACTGAAACCAAACTTATCGGAGAAACAGTGTAATGGGAAGAACCCAAAATGACAGAAATCATCTTTAACCCTTTACCTGTCACCCCCCTTTTTGATAATTGACATTAAAATGCACTATACAAACTTAAATGGTTGTAATTCAAGAATGCTATGGAAGACCTATATAGACCTATAACTTATATAGACCTAAGTTTGGTCTTGTTGTAAAGAAAACAATCAGCAGATTATTACTAAAGTGAAAAATTGCTCAAAAAATACTAAAAAGTATGACAGTTATAATTAGAAAGATTAGAAAAGGTTTTCATAATAAATTATGAAAGATGATGCCCAAAATAAAAAAAATACAGTTTCTATGGTAACGCAACGTCCAATTTCAAAACGGTTTTCACAGGATGAATTCTGAGTTCGTAAGCTTTCAAATGATGCCTAATTTATGATGACTACTAAAATATGTTATATAATAATAATCAAAATTTTTTTATTTATATATATAATATATTATACTTTTTAGAGGACTTCTTACCTTACTTTTTAAAATATAATTTTATTGAATTGACAAATACTAATTATGTTTTATTATGAACTTTTAGCACTAAAAACCAAAGTTTCAATTATTAAAAGTGTCTGCGTCGACTTTTTGTGACAAAAGGTCAGAAACTCCTGTAATGACGTTGATTTTTTTGTGGCGCACTCTTGTCATAAATTCATATATTACTGTTCATTCATAATTTGTAAGAAAAAAACAGACCTAAAATATCTATTTGGGAGGCTTAGACCTTTCCAATGATATATAGTTTGTTGTGACTAGATTAGGATTTAATCGTAATATAGTGAATTAAAGTTAGCTTGCCGGTATATGGGCAAGTGACAGTTAAGGGGTTAAGATATAATTAGATTTTTTTGTGACCCATTCTGAGAGGGCGAGGTTTATAACCTATGTTGCAGGAAGCCACCAGGGGGCGTAACTTTTCTGTGATCTAGAGCCTCATTCAAGCCGAGTTCTGAACGCAAGTTAATCGTGTGTTTGTGTGTTTTGTAGAGGAAGGTCAACCTCTGCAGGTCTGGGGTTCAGGTCGTCCTCTACGGCAGTTCATCTACTCTCTGGATCTGGCTCGTCTGTTTCTGTGGGTTTTGAGGGAGTATGACGAGGTGGAGCCCATCATTCTGTCAGGTACTGTTTCCCTTACAAATTCAGTTTGGTCAAATTTAAAGGGTTAGCTAATGGTCATGAGCGTAGGCCCACTATTGGCCAGGATCATCACACTCATGACCAGTGTCAACCAATAGTGAGCTTACATTAATGCCAAAATTAAACACCAAATCTAAAATCATTTTTGCTGATTCGTATGGTTGAATTGGATCATGGAAGGTCAACAGCAACGACATTGGTTGATAAAGAGATTAACCCTTATGCTGCATTAGGGACATTTTTGGTCTTTTGCAGTTTAATTTCTTTGACCATTTTGGCTGTTTTAATGCAAATGGTATGAAATTTGGCAAAATTGTGACTTTTTGGATACATGTAAAAAATGTGATCCCATTTTGCAAAATATGTATAACACACACTGTGTAGATCAAATAGTAACACTCAGCACCATAAAGACCAAAAATGGCCCATTGAAACCCATTAAAACGTTGTTTAAATCTGAGGCTGTCAGTAATACATGAAACATGATTTTTGCACAAACATCCTTTCATTTTGAAGCAAAAGCATTATCATTATATAGTGATGACGTCACTACATATTTATTCCCTATGGGTGGAAATGCACCTTATTTTAGGCAATAGGCAATGTTTAATAGGTGGCCATTTTTGGTCTCTAAACGCGCTAAAGTGGGATTTTTTGCAAAGTGGGACTGTGATAATCCAAATCTAAAGTTTTCTCTTTGCATTTAGTTTATTGAAAATAATTTAATTTTTGTGTTTTTTCCTCTTATACAAATCGATGGTTTCGCAAACAAAACTGGTAATTAAAGGGTTAAAATCCTGAAATTGAATACATTTTTGGTAGTTATGATGAGGACTGATGCTGGTTAAAAGATTTAACTTGGTAAAAGTGGAAAATAATAATAATATATAATATTTTAGGCAATGTTTAATATGTGGGCATTTTTGGTCCTTAATGCACTCAACGGTGTTAAAAATCTAATGCAGCACAAGGGTTAAATACAAAGTATATTTGTGTTATTTACATATTTAATATTTGTAGGGTTGCATTTGCCTGTTTTCATTCATTTATACGCTGAGTTTCGAGACATTTTTATGACGCGCTCCAAAAAAAAAAGGAAACTGAAAGTGGCATCCTGTTCGTGTTTTTTATTTTACAAAACACAATATTTCGTTTCTATTGTGAGTGTACACAAATAACAAAAACACCATAAAACAAACAATCAAACAAATAATGAAACAATCATATGGTATTGTGCGGATTTGTGTCGTTTCTTTTTCATCTTGATGTGATTTCCTGAAATATCGCGATATTGAACTTTTTGTATCCGCCATTGTCACCGCATGTTAACCTCTTAAAGGGATAGTTCACCCAAACATGACTTGATTGAAACTTGAAAGTTATTTCAAGTTATTTTAATTGAAACTTGAAAGTTATTAAAGACTATTTGACTATTTTAACGATGTCTTTAATAACTTTCTGTTCCGGCAAGTTACGATTACAATAGAAGCCTATGGAGGAGTGAGACCGCTCTCAGATTTAATCACAAATATCCGAAGATGAAGGGCGATGAACAACACGAGGGCGAGTCAATACTGACAGAGTTCACATGTTTGGGTGAACTATCGAACTCTCACGTGCATAGAAAATGACAGCACAGGCTACGCAGAAAACGTTAATCAAACAGCGTTGCATTTTACACGCAGCATTGGACAGAGTAAATCAACAATTTATTATTTTTTATGATCGTAAGCACTCAGCAATCTGGGGGTGGATGTGTAAATGACTGAACTCGTATCGAACCGTGACCCAGAATCCGAGGTACTTACCGAACCCTGACATCTGTGAACAAAACATATCTTTGGGACCTTTTTTAAACTCGCTGTTAACTTGCTTTGCATTTTAATGTGTGAGCCAGACTGTTTAATCAAGTCAATTCTGTCTTTCTCTCTAGTCGGAGAGGAGGATGAGTTGTCCATAAAGGATGCTGTGGACGCTGTGGTTGAAGCGATGGGTTTCAAAGGTGACGTGATTGTATCCTTTCACACACAATTACTGTGAAAATTTTTATAAAATATAAATATATAGTTTGGAGACTTTACTGATTGTTCTTGAGCTGTTGTTTTGAGCTTCAAAATGTATCATAAAAAGAGTCCTTAAAGGAGTAGTTCACTTTTAAAAAAAACTTTTGCTGATAATTTACTCGCCCCCATGTCATCCAAGATGTCCACGTCTTTCTTTCTTCAGTAAAAAAAGAAATTAAGGTTTTTGATGAAAACATTCCAGGATTTTCTCCATATAATGGACTTCAATGGGGTCCAAACGGTTCAAGGTCCAAAAGACAGTTTCAGTGCAAACTGTTCAAAGGGCTTTAAACGATTCCAGACGATGAATAAGGGTCTTATCAAGTGAAACGATCGCTCATTTAAAAAAAAAAAAAATGAAAAAAACCCTAAGTTTTACTTTTATGAGCTTAAATGCTCGCCTTGCTCTGATCTGTGACGCGCGTTCGTGACTCTCCTGTTCGAACTCGTTCATCAAAATGAACAAATCTTTTTCCGAGTCAATTCGCTCATTTCGTTCGTTGAATGAACCAAATGACTCGAAAAAAGATTCGTTCATTTTGATCAACAAGTTCGAACAGGAGAGTCACACAGAACAGAGCAAGGCGACCATTTGTGCTTATGAAACTTAAACTTTATTATTTATTTATTAAATGAGCGATCGTTTCGCTTGATAAGACCCTTATTCATCGTCTGGAATCGTTTAAAGCCCTTTGAACACTTTGCAGTTTGCACTGAAACTCTCTTTTGGACCTTGAACCGTTTGGACCCCATTGAAGTCCATTATATCAGGAAAAGTTTTTTAAAAAGTGAACTACTCCTTTATATTACAGAGTTGTCCTTTTGGCATGGACTACCTTTTATCCACAACCCTTAACTATCCGCTCTCAGTATGACACAAGTAAAGCAGACGGTCAATTCAAGAAGACCGCCAGTAACGCCAAACTACGCAAATACCTGCCAGACTTCAAGTTCACACCGTTCAAAGCAGGTGATCAATCTTCACTTCTCGCTAAATGTTTTTCAATAGTCAGTCATTAAAAGTGCTTTTATTTTTTCCAGCTATGAAGGAAACGTGCGATTGGTTTGTGGCCAATTATGACATCGCCCGTAAATGAAGATTCTCATTGGACGAGGTTCTGGATTTCATAGTAGCTTTCACTGGCCAAGGACCAGAGGCCGTCCAACTGAAGCGTAAAACATGCGATCACAGTCCGTTTCGTTCAGCATCACGAACTTTAGGGACGTGAAAACTTCTCATACTTTTTAAAACACAGTATTTAGCGTTCATTGTTACAGTATAAACACTTCGGCTTTCTGTATTGGTTCGATGACACATCTGGTGTCTGGTAGAATCCAAATCAGTCAGATGATGACTTTGAAACTCCAGTTTTGTGTTACATATGCATTAGGGTGCTTTCGCATCTTTAGTTCGGTTCATTTGGTCCAGACCGAGGGCGAAAGATGATTTGGGTTCCTTTTCACGCCACACTGATTGCTCTGGTTCGAAATGCAGTCACGTGACAACATCCACATCACTCTTTGGCCAGATGTGTCTTGAACATATTTCCATAACTGCACTCCGATTGGTCAGTATTAACGTGCGGGAAAATGCCAACAGAACTAAACACAGAAGAGTCTGCCTCAAACTAAGACTAGCTGTAGGGAGTTCAATGCTGGACACCACTGATCAAACACCTTGAACAACCCGTAATCTTTTTTATGAAACAAAATCATTGAACACTGCTTTTGTTGTTTTTCTTAAAGACGTACATTTTACAGTTCTGCAGTGACTAAAACTTTTCAAATGCATTTATTAAATGCATGGACTGCTTCCTTTCCCTATGGAAGCTTTTTTCTGCCACAGAATAATCAAGAAAAAAGGTAATTGTGATTTTTTTTATTATCTCACAACACCGACTTTTTTTCTCTCACAATTGTGTGATATAAACTCACAATTGCATAATATAAAGTCAGAATTGAGTGATATAAACTCACAATTGAGTGTTACAAAGTCAGTATTACATGTTATTGAGTCACAATAGAGAGATATGAACTCGCAATTGCGTGTTACAAAGTCAGTATTACATGTTATAAAAGAGAATTGAGTGATCTCAACTCACAATTGTGTGTTAAAACGTCGGGAATCCTTTCACATCTTGGCAAATGATCGGCCAAACTTGCAAAATGACAACTGAAGTAGGCTACATAGAGTTGTTCATTTAATAATAATATGATTTTGGGCTTTAATCGTGCGTCCCTACATACAATAATAATAAACATGCAGCTCTTTAATCTTTGGATTAATCTTTTTAATCTTTTGTCTTTGGATGATCACATCCCTGGTTTTATTTGTTTGTTTGCTGCTGTACATTTCCCTCTGTTTTTACTGGTTTAGCAGTGGATGTTCTGGGTTGATTTTGTAATGTACTGTAATAAAACTAAATTATGTTTATTGTGCTTTTCTATAAAAAGGATTTTTGGATTGTTTTAATGGTTCCCAATCCTGGAGGGATGGTATTATCATAAAGTGACTTGGCATCTGACGCACAGTCTTCATTGGCATGTGCCACTGACACTGACACACACTAATAAGCAGACTTTAAGTAGCCTAGGTGCAGTTGCACGGTGTTTATATTAAGTACATACATGTGTAAATGTATTTGTAGTATACTTAGCATAAAATAAATGTATTTCAAATGTATTTTAGTATATTTATTTTTTAGTAGGGTACACAGGAACACACGGGCAGGATCTGCTACCAAGCCTGCCCACGAAACAACTCTGCTAATGCTATGCTAACTCTGAGGGGTAAGTTAAGGCATAGATATGATGTCTATGAGTTAAGGCCCACTTGTTTTACAAACACGCCCTCTAATGGTCACAGTCCCAAATAACATTATTCTTTCTGAGTTCAGGCGGCCACTCCACATGTGGACTCGACACCGTCCATAAACTCTGGTGTAATTCAACTTGTCTGCTGTACAACAATATTTGAAGGTACAAAACCTTCTGTGTCAAACAACACAAATTTTTCAGTCCGTCTTCATCTGGGGGTGAGTTTCCCATCTGCTTCACTATTATTCCCTCGGATTTTCTGAAATGTCATGGAATTTTAAAAGGTCTATTTCAGACATTGGAAGTCAGAATTTAATATATTTTTTGTCCAAGTCATCAGGGAATTTAGTTTGTTGCTTTAAATTTTAGTTTCCATTTCTCAAAATGTAATTTTTCAATAACGATTTTTTTTTATCGCGCTGTTTCACACATCTTTCTTTATGGGCTATTTTGAGCGCCATATTTATTCCCTTCCCGCTCAATTGGAAATCAGTTAGCAGGTGTGTGGGTGACTGCAGTCGACTAAGGCAAACATGCCAGGAAAATGTAAATTTCAAGAGCTTTGGCTACAAAATTAACAGTTTAAAGACTGGGTGTTAAGAGTAGACGACAGATTGTAAAACTACTATTGAGTTATCAATATGGTGACTTCGCAAACAGCAAGAAGCACGCTATGATGCCGAAGACCCTGGAGGCTGAAATCTTACGGACTCCCACTGGTCATACAAGTCATCGGAACAAAGTGGTATGTAGCTAAAATATTAGCTAGCTAACTGTTAGTTATAATTAAAGATTATTTTTGTGTAAGTGTAACGTTTAACGTTAGATTAATCGCTGACGCAAATGTTCGAAATCGGTTATGTTGCCGGCTAACGTAATTGGTTTGTTAGCTAAAAACTGTTAACTCTTAGCCAACCGGTATTTAGCCATGTATGTAAAGTCATATATTTGTGTAAATGAATCGTTATTTAATGTTTTAATCAATGTTGTATTAATGAAACAGGCCCTTGAAATTAAATGAGGCAATTCAATCTAACGTTAGCTTTCAGTCCAGCTTTGTTTGGGAATTTAGCACCGATGCGTAACTTACGTGACAACACGCGATAAAATACATTTTACATATTAATAATTTGTGTAAGTTTAAGTTAGCTACTAACCTCCTGCCGCGACATGACAAAATATTCTATTTTTGAAATGGATTGTATATTTCTGGGATTTTATATTTCAAATACTTATTGTGGATTTCAGTTTGAACGTTCTTGTTTCCTTTAGGCTAATTTCGGTAAATTATTCATTGTTGCTCTCATATTGGCAATCAAAGTCTCACAAATTTAAGCTCATTTTAACCTCAAACAAATGAATTTCATTACAAAGATTGTATCAGTCACTGATTGTGTGTTTTTTGAATATGGTTATGATTGACTGTGATTTATGATTGATTTTGTCGTCTTGTAACGTCAGGTTAGGACAAGGTAAGTTAAAAAATACTAATAATTAGAAAAAAGGTCACGGACCTCACGGTAAGCAGCTTTTTCAATCCACACGATAGGATACGATGTCGCATTCGCCCCCTATAGTGGCAGTAGCACATAATTTTAAAATTTAACATGCGCAGCCCTAATTTCACTAATTTACCATGGTAAAATTAACAAAGTATGCACATTAGATAAACTAACATCATTACATCTGAAGGACAAATATTATGTGTTTTCCAGGACTTAAATAATTAGTATTTATCAAATAACTGTTTTAGACCTCCAGTTTTTGGACAATGAGATTTTAAGAGTTCTTAGGACAACTTTGATGCACTTTTTTGATCCACTTCAAATGTTGACTGCTGTTTATTCAAACACTGTCTGTGGCTGTTTTTTGTCTGCTCAGTGCTCCGCAAAACAGCGGCCTATTTTGCTGTTCATTATAGGTCATGGAAATGAATCTTTTTATTCCGTGAAAGTCAGGGAATTTGACTTGGTTTAGAGTGGGAACCCCTTTTATAGTACGATGTAACATTGAACAACTAAGTTAAGTTAGCTAGTGTGCATCGTTCATGGAACTTCTGTCTCTCGTTTTCTTTATTTTATTAGTCAAGAGTGTTTAGGCGAACCCAATGCAAAAGCTGTGATGCCCCAGTACAATATCACAGATCCTTCTCTGATGTTGGAGATTACTTTATTTTGACCCGTGAATAATTTTTTCGGATCATGTCCTGTGTGTTTTCTATCAGCTGTTTAATGCCAGAATCACTATTGATCCATCGGTCAAAGAGGTTTACAAAATGGCCTGATTCACTTTTTTGGCAGAGTTTTCTCACACTGAAATAGGCAAGACAGAAAACAAAAAGGATGAAGTCCAAATTCGCTTGCAATCCACTGTCGGAAACAGACGTCTTTAGTGTTTGTCAATGATGAAGCAGCTGTGTGTAGCTTGGTTTAACCCCTTCCCTGATGATGACTTCATTTAATGCCATTCCACTAACCATTTCCTCAAACCTTGCTATGCAATATATTACATTTTTATATACATTAATTTGAGTGTCCACAATGCAGATGATTTGCTTTATCAATGCTTTTATTAATTTGAGGAGTGTTACAGAGAAAATATTGAGAAGAGATTAATGTTTAAAAGAGATTTGATTTTAGAAGAACATTTTTGTAAATGTAAGATCAGAAAAAGTAAACGTGTATATAGCACAATCAATCAAAGTACATATGGAGCAGGATGACTGCATATGATCTCATATCTCCATATTACACACATAGCTCAGTGTGAATGAACAGGGCGCATCGTTCCAGCAACGGTTAGCTGTAGGGTGAAATAATGAAATAAGTTATTCTGATTGTTATGTTCATGTTACCATTAGGGCTGCAACTAACGATTATTTTGATAATCGATTAATCGGACGATTATTTTTTCGATTAATCGATTAATCGGATAAAAAATTTATTTCATTTTTTTGTTTATTATAACTAAATAAAACCCTAAAACCCTAAAAACCACACTCTTTTGTGTGTTAAACAATCTTCTTAATACAGACAACTTCATTATATAGAAAAACAACAAATAAAAAAAATATATATGACTATAACCTATGACAAAAATGCTATTGTAAACTAGATTAGTGGATAACTCAGAAAAACTTAGCCTAGAAAAATCACAAGTGCACAATAATTTTATAAAATCTGAACATTTAGTGAAAAAAACATTCCTTAGTGGGGAAAAAATAAGAGACAATAAGTGTAGCACTATCTCTGGTAAAACGTTACACATTGCTCTTTGTATTGTTCATGAAAAACATCGTAAAAATCAGATGCACAGCTGTTTAGTGAGGAAGCAATATTGACTGTGTATTATACAGTATCTTTGCAATAGTTTATTCAGCCTTTTCTTTTAACAGTTTTAAATTTCATTTAGGCTACTGTGCACGTGAAGAACAATTATACTGCGCCGAGTCTACTCTAGTGTTGTGATCTAACAGACACTCAGTAGAAAGTGATTAAGTTACAGCAATAAAAGTCTAGCAAGATAGTCATTATATTACGAAACCATAGACCTTTATCTACGGATCAATTATAATAATAACATTGAATCATCTTGGAAAGAGTTTCATCATGTTAACTGTTGTAACGCGACGCGCTGTTTGAACACCGAATAGAGAATGACAGCCGCAGTGGAGGGAAAAGCTTACGTTAACTTGAATTTAATGACTTAAATATACATTTCTATCTCACATTATACTACAGTATGGCTTCATAAAGTATACACGATTAACGCAGGTCACCTATTTTGGTTTCAAAACGGCGAATTTGCCCAAAGGTGAATGATTTTCGTGTATGCTGCATATTGATAGCGGTTTCCTGATGCCCGCAAATTAGTTCAAACTCACGGAATCAAGAGTGCGCATGCGAGACAGAAGATAATGTGCTCCAAACCGTCCGTGTTGCGCACAGACCGGCGAGGGAGAGAGACTGCGTGTGTGCCTCATGAAGCGCACGTAAGAAGCGCATGTAAGAAGCACATGTAGCATGTAAACAATCCCCGTGACGTAATCAGACCAACTAATCGATAATGACATTCGTTGACAACGATTTTCATAATCGATTATAATCGATTTTATCGATTAGTTGTTGCAGCCCTAGTTACCATATGATATGAAATCAAAGTATTGAAAATTATATTAAAAGTGCATTCTCACAGCTATAGCTGAGCTCCAGACAGTTCTCAGATCCACCAGCGTTATTGGGTTCTGCAGAGCACCAGTTGCCAAAGTCACCACTCACACTTCCATCACTCCACAACCACTGTCCTTCCTAATAAGCGAAGAGAATGAATACAAAAAGTGCACTACTGTTGTCAGACTTAAGAAGCGAATTAAGTCAAACCATCTTCATTAGAAACATTTCCTTTACTGTAATTTAGAAAAACAAATGGGTCTCTTTAGGACACACACTTTAACTTACTTGTTCACCATCATGAGCACCAGCCCAAAATCTGGTGGAAGAAGAAGGCACCAGACTCAGCACGAAATCATTTTCCGCTTTACTATGAACAGATACGAGATTTGCACCGAGAGCTTGACAGTTTTTCTGAAGAGAAAGATTTTTTTGTCAATATAAAATCTAATCTTTTTAGCAGAAAGCACAAGTGACTTTTAAAACCACATTTTAGTCATTTGCAAATAAAGTCTCCTCTGATTAATTATTTGGTCAGTATCAGTATTATTTAACTTTAAAAAAAATCACCATTTCCGCTTAATATGATAAGATTAGTGTCTTTAACTAATATGTACTAACATTTACATTAATCATTTGATTCAGTGCACTGATTGTGTACATGTTTTAAGCTCATTAATGTATGTAATTAGATCTATGATTACACTGTTGATCTTAACCCACCTTTAAACCGAACAGTACCATCAAACCGGTCTCTAACCTTACCCATATCCCAGCTCAATAGCAGCAAAAGTGTTTTACATCCACACATTACTGGTAAGTAAATTGTTCCAAACGTTTAGATGTAGTTAAAGACACCTAAATAAAGTGTCGTCCAAATCACCTTGTTGTAACTAATACATTACCTCTGCTGTGATCCAGGTCAGCGACTGAGAGAAGTACTTGTAGCACTGCAGTCCAAAATTTGTCCATCCATAGGGGCATTTTTCAACTAAATTAACTGTGCATCCAGTACATACATGTTATAGTGCTTTTGTAATACTCAAAACATATTTTAATAAACATACTCATTTTATGTTTGTGTGATTATGTGCCGAAATTAAGTGTCATGCAAATATTAGTAAATGGATTGTTGTACATTTCCAAAATGCTCTTTTAACTATAAGTGTTTTACAATGAAATGTTTAAGGTTGTAAAGTTTACCGTCCGCGTTCCCCATGGAGAAGATAAAGAAAAGAAGAATTACACTTCTCAGCATTGCCATGATGAACCTGAAATTAACCTGAAAATCAATAAGGTTAAATGTCTGCACTCATATGCTGCACACTGTGGATTGTACAGACAAAAGCACAAACATATTCAAAAAATCTTGTTTCTATTCCAAAAACTCACCTTGATTTTCCGATCGTCGCCTTTAGATTCGCAGAGGAAGTTTTTGTGAAGGTCTAGAAAGAGCCCCGTTTATATACTTTACTTTATGCCACTTAATGTGTACTTAAAGTCACAAGAATGAAACAGGATATGATGATTGGTATGTACACTTTTGATCACATGAAATAAATTCCAAATATTGGAGAATGAGATAAGCTTGAAGAAATGTAAATTTAAAATAAATATTTATTTTGAAGTATTTTAAATATTTGTTAAATATTAGTTATACTGTATATTTCCCACAATAAACGTTTGATGCACTTCAAAAGAATCGAAGACGAACGGTGTCAAAAAGCAAGATAAAATCAAGTGCTTTTACTGGGAAAAAAGGCAAATGTTTGGCCTTTCTCAATGCCTGGTGCAGGAGCCATCTTAACTACTAAAATCACACGGTTACATAGAAGACCAATGAATGTTTCAATGCACAGGAATGACCAAGGGGAAAATAATGAGAAAATGATGTTGTCTTTCGTTGCTCCCTTCATCCAGTGCATTCAATAATGGCACACAAGTGCGCTGCTCACTCTAAAGTGCCCACTTCAAGGGGAGAAACTTCCCTGAATAGGATGCCTACTTTAAAAATTGTATAATTGTGTAAATGATGGTTCAGATAACTCTAAACACATATGGAAATGGAGGCGGCCTTATATGGGCAGTAATGAAGTCTGGTTGTGCCCTAGTGGAAGTGTTCGGTAGTGTGGCCACAAACTCAAATATATATTTTTTAATAAAATATGAATAATATATATTTTCATAAAGCCAAACTTTTATGACTTTTTCTGTTTCACTTTCTTAATTTATTTATTTACAAAAATCTTCCAAATGTCTTCTTTAAAGCAAGGCCAATCTTACATCTATATTGCAACCATTTAAGTTCGCAATTCGGATTGTGCATTTTCTGAGTTCTCATTTCCAAAAATATTACTGGGAAGAATAAAAGAAAAGAATGGTTTAAATTTTAAAAACTGGTTATTGTTTTAAGATTAGAATGTGCACTTCGAAGAGATGTCCAACTTAATCTTGGTTAATATTAATTTCAGCATTTACTAATACAATATTAAAATCAAAAGTTGATATATTTTTGTAGATCTACAGAGTTGCATTCTTTCAGCTGCAGAAAGTTATAGGCCTATAGGCTATTCAAGAAGTGTGCTTGAAGACGGCCAAATACAAATATTTTTATTTTACTCATTTATTTATTTTAAGTCAAATTGTGCTTTATTGGTATAATGTCTGCTAGAATGTAAAAAGATAAGTGTTAAACAATTAATTTTAAATTGTAGATTTGTGCTTGATTTTTTTTTTTCCCTTTCTTTATAAAGAAAACAAAATAGTAAAAAGCACATTTTGATTATTTAATTAATGCAATGGTGAAAAAAAAAAATGGCAAAAAGTGTTTCATCCTATTGGGTTTGACTTCGGCCAATAATTTTCATTTTGGTGTATCCCGACCCTAACTGATAGAGAGAGGTTAAGTTTAAGTGTTTTCTAGCCTATATTAGGCTATCGTCACACCAAACGTTGGTGGATTTTAAACTCATTTGAACACCGATTATTTCCTGCAGTTTAGCCTCTCAGTGGCTTTTGGCTGCCACCATACACCATTTTAGATTAAATATGATATAATCTAAAAACAACAGAGATGTGTTGTCACAATACAAGGGAACTGAGAAAATGTGTGCACAGGGAAACTACATTAGCAAGACAAACAAAACCTTGTGTGTGATCCATTTTAATCACTGATAATAGATATTAAATTAATTGTTATAGTTTTTACCTCGTGTTCTCCTTCCTTCCTTGCAATTCGATTCAGTATTGATTATTTTGGATATCAGTTACAATAAATGGCGAAATGCTCCTCTCTAGAGTTGTTTTTTCTTGCTGACTAGCTAACTAGCTGTGGGTTTTCTGAGGTAAATATGACGATACATGACATTGATTACAAGCTGTTTAACTGACGTCTTTCCACGGCTGAAACGCTGATTGAGCGAATCAATGTGACATGATATGGGTTTCGATAAGTTGTACTCTATCTTTTAACACACTTTCAGATGCTCATTCATGTTTATTTGGCGCTGTGACTGGTATTATTAAGCCGGAAGAGAGATCTAGAGCTGCGCCAGAGCGATCTTACGCCACAGTGCCAAAACGTTATTTATGTTTTTGAATTTCTAAAGAAAATGGACGTAATTTGAAAATTGAGATGTTGTTTCATATCAATAGTAACAAAGGACAAAGATTATTGCGTTTTTTTTTTTGTTTTTGTTTTTTAATGCGCGCAGCCGCGATACAATGTTCCATTCATTCAAATGTCAAATGAAACTAATCGATTCTTGATATGTGTCATTTGTAGGGTTGGGTATCGAGAATCGAGTATCGATTGGAACCGAGACTAACTTTTCGTTTTTCCCGGAATCGTTCAAAAGTTAAATTTTCGATTCCTAGTTTCGATATTCACAGTCCGCCGAGCGGAAGAAGAAACCGCTGAACACCAACGAAGAAGCGTCTAACGGAAGTGTTGGCATAACCACGCGAGTCAAACATGAGTACCTTACGTCGGCGATCCAAAGTGTGGCTTCACTTTTCTAAAAATAACGAAATCTCGGCAAAATGCAAAATTTGTGACAAAAGGAGTATTTTTACAGGAGTATTTCCTTCAGAAAGGATTATTTCCTTCGGAAAGGCCGTTGGTTAGCAAGGTTAGCTAAACTTTTTTGACCCTGCCTCTTAAAAGAATCGGAATCGAGAATCGTTAGGAACCGGAATCGAAACAAGGAATCAGAATCGGAATCAGAATCGTTCAAATTCAAACGATACCCAACCCTAGTCATTTGCCAAAATATCGGTTATCGATATCGGTTCGTAAAAAGAATCGATATCGGTTCGTAAAAATGAGAATCGATTAATTTTGAGAAATCGATATTTATTACCCACTCTTACTGTTTATTCCAAGGGGGTAATCCATCAGCCGGAAGTTGAAGCTGCCTCCGGGGGGCGCCATTGTAGCGGGCTATCACCTGCTGTTAGCATCCCATTGACTCCCATTCATTTTGGCGTCACTTTGACAGCGAATAACTTTACATCTGAGGCGTCCAAAGACTCCATTTATCCATTATTTATTTCTAAAGAAACACGACAATTTATAAAAGGCGCCATTACTTTGTATGTTACGTTATGGCCCCGTAGAAGCCGTTCTTGTAAAAATAGGCTAAAAATTGCGTCATAACCACTCGACTGTCCGTCGCGCAGTGAGAAGTTACCGTATAGACAGGAGGAGAAGCACGCACAGCCTCGCAGGCAATCTTTTACTGTTTAAAGTCACCCCATGGCATAGATAGAAGCAAAATGACAAAATAATTAATCAGAATACTTACCAAAAGTTGCTCCAGGTCGCGCTTCGCCGTCTCTGTGCACGATTAAAATTTGTCTTGGCACAGCTACTAAAAGATTTACAACTGTCAGTCAGTTTGCTCACGTGACCTCTACGTCGTCAAGCTCAGTTTGAGCCTGCGCAGAACGCTTGGCTATCAGGAAGTGAGTGCCCATGTTGAGCTTCAACTCTCTCCGTTGAAATCAACGGGGTCGCTGTGTCCATTTCTTTTACTGTCTACGGTTTATTCCTATTCTCCGACTTCAACGTGCTTTCCAATCTCCACACGCACCGGTAACACATAGAAGGCCAGAAACTTTGAATGCCGACTCATTTTGCAAATATTTAAACTTGTCAATCTTTAGATTCTGTGTAAACTATTTAACAAATAATTTAATATCTATTATCAGTGATTGCCTTGGATAACACACAAGGTTTTGTTTAGTTTTCCCTGTGCACACCTTTTCTCAGTTCCCTTGTATAGTTACAGACAACACATCTCTGTTGTTTTTAGATTATATCATATGCCGGCAGCCAAAAGCCGCTGAGAGGCTAAACTGCAGGAAATTATTTAATTTTCACCATTGCATGAATTAAATAATCAAAATGTGCTTTTTACTATTTTGTCTTGCTTTTTTAAGAAGAAGAAAAATCAATTACAATTCTGCAATTTAAAATTAAATTATTTAACACTGAACTTTTCATCTTTTCTCTTTTTTTTTTTACATTCCGGCAGACATTATACCAACAAAGCATAAATGAGTAAAATAAAAATATTTGTATTTGGCCGTCTTCGAGCCCCCTTCTTGAATAGCCTATAGGCCTATACCTTTCTGCAGCTGAAAGAATGTAACTCTGTAGATCTACAAAAATAAATCAACTTTCAACATTGCAGTCTCATAAACACCATGTACCATCCAAACAAATAGAAATGGACAAATTCTCTTAATGTTTCGATACAATTTATTTTGTAATCACTGTTCTTTCGTTGGCCAGAGGAGAACTGAGCCTGGGTTCTCCCAAGGTTTTTTTTCTCCATTCAATCACCTGATGGAGTTTTGGTTCCTTGCCACTGTGGCCTTGCTTTTGGCTCGCTTAGTTGGGGACATTTGAAGGGGAAATGAAGCGGTGAATCAAGTTTACATGATTTACAAGATGGATTTCCAATATAATCAACAATTATATAAGGAACATTATTACAAATGTAAACATTTAGAAGAAAAAAAGAAAAAACTTTGTATCTTTCGCCGCCAGGGCGCCGCCATTGTGCAGTTGACGTCACGGGGTTGGTTGGCTCAAGTTTAACAGGCTCTGGACATTAAAATGCAAAATAAATATTAAAAAAACAAAAAAAAAAACAGGCTCTGGACATTGAAAATCGCGACATCAAACTGTGTTTACACCAGTGTTTTGACCGCGAACGACTAATGTTAGGTATACAGTTATTAGACAAAAAGATGACGTCTAATGTTATATGTTGACAAACTGCACATAGAAACATCGTTCGCGATGTCTGCCGTCAGATATTCCCGTCTCGTCAACACCATGTAAATTAGCATGTATTTGTTAAAGGGGAAATGAAACGTCCATATTTTCGCACCGGTAGGGCTAGTAGTTACAGCCTACATATAACGTTACTAGAAAAAAGTGTCTCCGCTCTGACATCCTACAGAGAAAGCATCGCCACTTCCACACGTCTAAAGGCCATTGCACACCGAGACCGAAATTCGTATCCGAAATTTTCGCACGTTAAAAAAAAAAATCGACCTCACGTTATGTCAGTCACGCTTGCACACCGCCTCCGAAACTTTCGTCCGTCATAAAATTAATCGGATCGGGTTCGATTTTCTGCGTTTTTCGCATCCAGAGCCAGCATTTTGAGAGGTCTTTTGACAATTCAGGGCCGGGGGGAGCTCGTCCTCAAATCATTGCACATATGCGCCGTGCTTTCAGTTTCGGTTTTCAATTCGATCAAGTTTATGTTCTCTTCTCTATATTGGATTATGAAATTAATAAACCTCCCCTTTCAATCAGATTGAAATTTAGGATCGAATAAGGTGTGATTGAGCAGCCTATTCGATAACTAATGTATTATTTGGGCACAATATACACAATAACAGCCTATCTGTTCTGTCTGCCCAGCGCTTCCAATGGGCCGCGCGCGGGTGTGTGTTTGTCCGTGTGTGTGTCCGTCTGGTCCATTTCAGACACACTGCCAGTCTCCGTTCAGAATCGATTGCTTCACGGAAATTGGTGGTCTTGTTTTTAATATGTGGCTCCAGAATCGCTAGCAAAGCATCGAACTGTCCCACTGACATTCTGAGGTAAATTTTGAATCGCTCAGGATAAATTCGCAACTCCTTGATAAGAAACTCTCCTTCCTCTCGGCGCAATTTCAGGATTGGATGGACGTAATATTTTCTCTTTCTTCTCTTTTCAATAAGAGAGAGAGCAAAAATCATCCTCACTGCTTGACGAATCCATTTGGTATTTTTGCGTTTTTTCCCGCAAAGGTTTAAGAAATATGCAACGGACTCGGTGTGCAAGGTTTCTATGCGTGACGAATTTTTAGGCTGACGAACACGAAAATACGCATACGAATATTTCGTACTCGGTGTGCAATGGCCTTAAGTGGTAAACGTGCGCACCGGTGATGCAGAATTGACCACGCAATAAATGCTCAAGATCAACCTCTTGACAACAGATGGACTCTGACACGGAGGGCATCGCAGGACAACAGCCACACTGACACCTGGTAAGTTAGCGTTGCAAACCCGCTCTCCGCCCCAAACCACCACCGGCTGTTCTACACAGCAACGTAACTTACATGGTGTTGACGAGACGGGAATATCTGACGGCAGACATCGCGAACAATGTTTCTATGTGCAGTTTGTCAACATATAACATATAACATGAGACGTCTAATAACTGTACCTAACATTAGTCGTTGACGGTCAAAAAACTGGTGTAAACACAGTTTGATGTCGCGATTTTCAATGTCCAGAGCTTGTCCTGTTAAACTTGAGCCAACCAACCCCGTGACGTCAACTGCACAATGGCGGCGCCCTGGCGGCGAAAGATACAAAGTTTTTTTTTTTTTTTCTAAATGTTTCCATTTGTAATGTTTCTTATTTAATTGTTGATTATATTGGAAATCCATCTTGTAAACTTGATTCACCGCTTCATTTCCCCTTTAATATTGAACAATATTATTGATATGTGTTGTATTATTTTCATGTTATCACTGTGAAGCTGCTTTGATACAATCTGTATTGTAAAAAGCGCTATATAAATAAATGTGACTTGACTTGACAAAGGACAAAAGGGATCCTTTTCTACCAAGAGATTTAGGTTCTGTGGTGATGGGAGAACATCATATGTTGACCTAATAAGGAAACTGATCCAACTCTCTTCTATTGACCAAAGGTCTTGCCAGCCCATCTTGCGTTGTTCCACACTCTCCCTGCTTGGCCTGGGAAATGGCCTTTATATAGGGCTGGGTAATAAATATCGATTTCTCGATATTAATCGATTCTCATTTCTACAAACCGATATCGATTCTTAAATCTCAAGAATCGATTAGTCATCCTGTTTCATTTGAATGACTGGAACATTGTATTGCGGCTGCGCCCATACAAACAATCGCAATAATCTTTGTCCTTTGTTACTATTGATGTGAAACAAAGTCTCAATTTTCAAATTACATCCATTTTCTTTAGAAATTCAAAAGCATAAATAACGTTTGAGCATCTGAAAGTGTGTTAAGATAGAGTACCTTTCCTTTAACTATCGAGATGCTGCTTGATTTTGAGGGCTTAAAGGGATAGTTCACTTTGAAATACATTTTTGATATGTTTTATCTTACCTCAAGGGCATCCAAGATGTAGGTGTCTTTGTTTCCACAGTATTTTCAATTTTGACATTTTTCAGTCAAACCGTTGTTGTCTATCAGTCATACACTGGAGGCTAAGGGGGTCCACCAAAGAGCAGCACAGAGAAGTCCAAATTAAACATGATTTAATGACTCCTTAATGACATTACCTGTCTTGCTAGGTACGTTTATGCTGCTAACCTAATAAAAAACATAATTAAAGAACGGTTTGTTTTTTTAAAACATATTTAGCATGTTGTGTATTGAGTTGGTTTAATTGATTGTTTCGTTTAGAATTTCTATTAAGGGAACATGCTACATATGAAACTGCTATATGGAAGGCAATATGTCTGAATTCACAGTTCTACGGTGGCCTAGAGAGCTCAAGAGAGCTACACATGCAAATGGAAAAACACCAGCAATTTTTTGGATTTCTGGACCAGGCATTGTAAGTTTGGCATTGTAAGCCAAACATTTGCCTTTTTTCCCAGTAAAAGCACTTGATTTTATCTCGCTTTTTGACACCGTTCGTCTTCGATTCTTTTGAAGTGCATCAAATATTGTGGGAAATATACAGCATGACTAATATTTAACAAATATTTGAAATACTTCAAAATAAATATTTATTTTAAATTTACATTTCTTCAAGCTTATCTCATTCTCCAATATTTGGAATTTATTTCATGTGATCAAAAGTGTACATACCAATCATCATATCCTGTTTCATTCTTGTGACTTTAAGTACACATTAAGTGGCATAAAGTAAAGTATATAAACGGGGCTCTTTCTAGACCTTCACAAAAACTTCCTCTGCGAATCTAAAGGCGACGATCGGAAAATCAAGGTGAGTTTTTGGAATAGAAACAAGATTTTTTAAATATGTTTGTGCTTTTGTCTGTACAATCCACAGTGTGCAGCATATGAGTGCAGACATTTAACCTTATTGATTTTCAGGTTAATTTCAGGTTCATCATGGCAATGCTGAGAAGTGTAATTCTTCTTTTCTTTATCTTCTCCATGGGGAACGCGGACGGTAAACTTTACAACCTTAAACATTTCATTGTAAAACACTTATAGTTAAAAGAGCATTTTGGAAATGTACAACAATCCATTTACTAATATTTGCATGACACTTAATTTCGGCACATAAAATAAGTATGTTTATTAAAATATGTTTTGAGTATTACAAAAGCACTATAACATTTATGTACTGGATGCACAGTTAATTTAGTTGAAAAATGCCCCTATGGATGGACAAATTTTGGACTGCAGTGCTACAAGTACTTCTCTCAGTCGCTGACCTGGATCACAGCAGAGGTAATGTATTAGTTACAACAAGGTGATTTGGACAACACTTTATTTAGGTGTCTTTAACTACATCTAAACGTTTGGTACAATTTACTTACCAGTAATGTGTGGATGTAAAACACTTTTGCTGCTATTGAGGTGGGATATGGGTAAGGTTAGGGACCGGTTTGATGCTACTGTTCGGTTTAAGGGTGGGTTAAGATCAACAGTGTAATCATAGATCTAATTACATACATTAATGAGCTTATTGGATGCAGAAACATGTGCACTGAATCAAATGATTAAAGTAAATGTTAGTACATATTAGTTAAAGACACTAATCTTATCATATAAAGTGGAAATGGTGATTTTTAAAAAAAAAAAATTAAGTAATACTGAAAAATGATACTGATCAAATAATTAATCAGAGGAGACTTTTTTTGCAAATGACTAAAATGTGGTTTTAAAAGTCACTTATGCTTTCTGCTAAAAAGATTTTATATTGACAAAAAAATCTTTCTCTTCAGAAAAACTGTCAAGTTCTCGGTGCAAATCTCGTATCTGTTCATAGTAAAGCGGAAAATGATTTCGTGCTGAGTCTGGTGCCTTCTTCTTCCACCAGATTTTGGGCTGGTGCTCATGATGGTGAACAAGTAAGTTAAAGTGTGTGTCCTAAAGAGACCCATTTGTTTGTCTAAATTACAGTAAAGGAAATGTTTCTAATGAAGATGGTTTGACTTCAAAGCCAAACTTAATTCGCTTCTTAAATCTGACTACAGTAGTGCACGTTTTGTATTCATTCTCTTCGCTTATTAGGAAGGACAGTGGTTGTGGAGTGATGGAAGTGTGAGTGGTGACTTTGGCAACTGGTGCTCTGCAGAACCCAATAACGCTGGTGGATCTGAGAACTGTCTGGAGCTCAGCTATAGCTGTGAGAATGCACTTTTAATATAATTTTCAATACTTTAATTTCATATCGTATGATAACATGAACATAACAATCAGAATAACTTATTTCATTATTTCACCCTACAGCTAACCGTTGCTGGAACGATGTGTCCTGTTCATCCCCACTGAGCTATGTGTGTATTATGGACGTATGAGATCATATGCAGTCATCCTGCTCCAGAAGTACTCTGATTGTGCTATATACGTTTACTTTTTCTGATCTTACATTTACAAAAATGTTCTTCTAAAATCAAATCTCTTTTAAACATTAATCTCTTCTCAATATTTTCTCTGTAACACTCCTCAAATTAATAAAAGCATTGATAAAGCAAATCATCTGCATTGTGGACAATTAAATTAATGTATATAAAAATGTAATATATTGCATAGCAAGGTTTGAGGATAAGGTTAGTGGAATGGCATTAAATGAAGTCATCATCAGGAAAGGGGCCTATCAAAAGGCCTATATTATTATAGAGCATATTTTCCACCATTTGTTAAAAACATACTTCTTCAAACTCAATGCCTTCATTGTATCTTCACCAAATCTTTTTTATAAAGCTGGAATTTGGATCAAGCAAACCACTGTCATAGAAGGCCATTTCTAGAAATGCTGACATTAACAAATAATATCTCATAGATGGACACATTATAGCGATCAAAACCTGATATTGATAGTCCCAAATAGTGTTCAAAAGATGTGATTTTAACATGACTTTAAATATAGCTAATGATTTGGCAGACTTTTTTATTGAAAGGAGTAAAGCAACATAATAACACAGTGTCTGGTTACAAAGGCAAAATATAACAATTATGTCATTACACCTTTTCAAGGCATGTACCCATACATACCAAAACATAAGTACAAATGATAAAAGTAGCATTATTACATTATAAATGCATTAGGGATGTAACGATTCACTCGCAACCGGTTGAAAATCGATAAAAATGTGTGACGGTTCAAGTCGGTTGAAATGTTAAAGGAATCGCGATACACGTTTTAAAACAGCAGGGGCGTTTACTGTGTGTTCCCACAGGCCAATTAATGTCACGTGACTAGGGTTGGGTATCGTTTGAATTTGAACGATTCTGATTCCGATTCCTTGTTTCGATTCCGGTTCCTAACGATTCTCGATTCCGATTCTTTTAAGAGGCAGGGTCAAAAAAGTTTAGCTAACCTTGCTAACCAACGGCCTTTCTGAAGCAAATACTCCTTTTGTCACAAATTTTGCATTTTGCCGAGATTTCGTTATTTTTAGAAAAGTGAAGCCACACTTTGGATCGCCGACGTAAGCTACTCGTGTTCGACTCGCGTGGTTATGCCAACACTTCCGGTAGACGCTTCTTCGTTGGTGTTGTTCAGCGGTTTCTTCTTCCGCTCTGCGGACTGTGAATATCGAAACTAGGAATCGAAAATTTAACTTTTGAAACGATTCCGGGAAAAACGAAAAGTTAGTCTCGGTTCCAATCGATACTCGATTCTCGATACCCAACCCTACACGTGACCTCCCCGGAGACGCCATCTTTGAAGGCATAAGCTGCTGTGTTTACAAAGTTTTACCAGAGAATGTTGTTTTACAAACAAATATTCATTTCTGTTTATAATGTTACTCAAATCATGACGAGACAAAGTGATTAGAGTGATTAGATTAGATAATAGCATTAATGAGAAATTGAACAGGTGTTCCTAATAATCCTTTAGGTGAGTGTATCTCACTTGTACATTTAAAAAAAATATATAATATATATAAAAATTTCCACGTACAAAGTTTGTAGTCAGGGATGTATGCATCGCAGTGTTAGCAAACTTCAGGTTTGGAGGGCATGCTTTCCCCCCAAGGATAAGAACTAGCTATAAAATCATGTCTGTGTGCAGTAGATTATTTGTGAATACCCGATCTCTTCTCATCTCCAGCAGTCTTTCTTTTTTCTCCCAGTCTCTTTATCTTGCCGTAAGCTTTCATTTTCATTTTTGTAGATATCATTTTTGTCTGTGCCAGTGTAGAAAGCAAACATAGTGTTGTGGCGACCTCTGCTGTCGGTTTTGGGGATTGCAGTTTGGTACCTGAGCTCACTAACTGCCTCATTTGCCAGTCAATTGGAAAAACCCCTGACCGTGCCTGAAAAGACCAGCGAGATTTCTGGCTCTCACAGACCTGTAACTTCTTCTTTGAGAAGCTCTTCTGTCCTCCACTCGTTACCTGTATATTGACAGAGGCGGACAGAGTACACAGCTTAAAAGTACAGATACCCGTTGCTAAATTTTACTCAAGTACAAGTAAAAGTACTAGTCAGATGTCTAGTCAAGTAAAAGTACTGAAGTACTTGTTTTTAAAAGTACTTGAGTATCAAAAGTACAAGAGTACATTTTCTAAATATTGCATTACCTGCCACAGTGCTTACATTTATGGACAGAAACGTCCACATGGAGTTACACTGTAAAAAATATTTTCAAGATTTGTTATCACAACATATTTTCTTTTGTCAAATCAACTTTATAGTAATTTATTTAGTTGAGATAACTTATTATTTTGAGTTTCTGATGGTTAAATTAATCTACTTCATTGTATTAACTCACTTTTTCCAGTTCAATCAACTTAAAATTTTAAGGCAACCCAGGTTACTTACCTTTTTAAGTTAAACCAACAATATTTTTTTACAGTGTAGTAATCACAACATTTTTTCTTTTTTCAAATCAATTTATTTAGTTCAGATAACATATAATTTTTGAGTTTCTGATGGTTAAATTAATCTCCTTTGTTGTATTAACTCACTTTTTCCAGTTGAATGAACTTAAAATTTTAAGGCAACCAGGTTACTTACTTTTTTTAAAGTTAAACCATCAATATTTTTTTACAGTGTAGGAAAAATGTTAATACCTTGGAGAATGTAAAAGGGACTGAAAGTAAAATCAAGCCATATTCATCTTTTTAACATGTTGCTTTATTTAACATTATCCTTGGTCAATTTGACCCCATTCAATGTTTAACGTCTGTAAATACATCATTTTATTTAGTCATGAAAAATGTTAATGTAAAATCAAGTCATTTTCATCTTTTTACCATGTTGCTTTATTTAAGATTTAAGAACATTTCAGAAAATTCAGAAAATTTAAATAGTGTGGCGAGGTGGGGTCACGGGTTGGCACATTCCCGTCCATTTCGTCCAAATCTGACCATGGAGTTGACTTTGGCGGAAAGCTGAAGGTGATTTCTGATAGGCTGTCTCAATCAGTGGCGCCTGCACAATCCAATCACGTTTGAGAGGGAAACAACAAATTGAGGGTTTCTGAGATTTTTTTTTTTAGTGTAGAGCTCATTTGCATAATAAAATTCACTTTCAAAGAAACTTCTAATACAAAATGTTTTACTTTTCTTGTAGACTTTCATTGTGTAAAGTTTTACTGTGGTAGGAGTAAAGGAAAAAATTAAGCCTATTTGGGTGTATTTTGGGCATATTCGATTAGTGTATAGCTCATTTGCATAATAAAATTCATTTTCAAAGAAACTTGTAATACAAAATTTGTTACTTTTCATGGATACTTTCATTGTATAAAGTTTTATTTTGATGGAAGTAAAGGAAAAAAATAGCCCCATTGGGGTGTATTGTTGTCTGGCCTTACTGGCACACATCTCGGATTGATGCGAATTAAACATATTTCCTCAACTAGGATTTCTTAGGCCTTTTAGTATGTTGTTCTGGACACCTCATAGAAATGATCTATGCTGAAAAAATTCTTTTACAATTAGTCTGTCGTAAAACGCTACTTTGCCTGGACTATTATACTCTCAGGCGACCCCTTTTTTTTTTTTTTTACATTTATTCTTAATATGAACTCTTTCACCTCAAATGCAAGACATTGATTGCATGAGATTAATTTTGTACGAGTTTGTAAACGGCAGCCTATGCCCTTTTGTAGTGTATAGCCTATACTTATTCCTCATCTAACTGTGATTAAATTCAGTATATTGCCAGTGCCACCCCTCAAAATTTCCTGCCACCCCATAAATATTGTTCTAGATCCGCCCCTGGGCACAGGCGTTAGTATAATAAGTTTAAACATGAACTAATTGCAGTTTTCAGGCTTTGTTAAACAAAACTCAGGACACTGAATTGAACACGGACACACACGCACAACCGAATCAAAAACACATTGCATGCGATTAATTAAAGAACACACACTCTGAACTACATAAAACAAAGGCAAACAGAAACTGATCACAATCAAAAGCATTTCATTACTGCATCACTGTTGAGGTATCAATATGACCCCAAAACACACACATAAAAAAAAACATGTATTAAGTGCCTTATAATAATTTACCAAAGAAAGTCAATAGCTAAAATTATAATACAATATTTAACATCTACAGCTTAAACAACTGCTAACCTACCGAACAAACCATCACATCTGATGAATCGTGTATTAGATTGTGTATTAATAAGTAAGAAAGTATCTGCTCTCTGGCTCTTGCTCTGTGAGTTTTGAGGTAATATTAAAAAAAACGTATCCAGCTTATTTATGCAGCTGTTAGGTAAGAGCATCAACAGCCAAACCCTATTTATGTACTTACACATGCCTACCAGGGTGGAGTCACACACTGTAAACCCAAATGTAGTGTGTCGATGGACTGACTTCAGTGAACCCTTTTTGGAAGGGTTCTGAAGGGTTCGTGACCCACCTGAGCCACCCTTGATATATATATATATATATATACACACAGCATAGGTTTTTAAGTCTATGTAAACAGTTGAAAAAGGCAATGCGTGTACAGTACCTGGGCTGGATATTGTGACCTCATACTGTCTTAAAGTGACAGCAGCCTAATAACCCTTCTGCAATATGTGTTTTTAATGTTAAAGGATAATTCTGGTATTTAACACCTTGAGTCTATTTTGTAGTTTGTTTTGAATGAAATAGAGTGGTTTTGGTTTTGACATTGGGTCCTGTCTCGACTTTTTGACTTTTTTAGAATCGCCTGTGACGGTGTTAGACTGGCTGTCTATTGGCATGCACAAACATGTCCATAAAACAACCATTAAAGGATTAGTTCACTTTTGAAAAAACTTTTGCTGATAATTTACTCGCCCCCATGTCATCCAAGATGTCCACGTCTTTCTTTCCTCAGTCGAAAAGAAATTAAGGTTTTTGATGAAAACATTCCAGGATTTTTCTCCATATAATGGACTTCAATGGGGTCCAAACGGTTCAAGGTCCAAATGAGAGTTTCAGTGCAAACTGTTCAAATGTCTTTAAACGACACCAGACGATGAATAAGGGTCTTATCATGCGAAACGATCGCTCATTTCAAAACTTATTCCAAAAATGTAACTTTTCTAAGAACAAATGCTAGCCTTGCTCTATTCTGTGAGGCGCGTTTGTAACGTCACGTATTACGTAATTACGCTCAAAAGGTCACGGGCGACGTAGCCGGAAGTACAGAGTCAGTGTTTACAAGTTGAACGCGCAAACCAACTCAAACGCCGTTTACAAAAAAAGGAATTAAAAGGTAAAACAACGATGTCGGACGATTTTGACTCTGTACTTCCGGCTACGTCGCCCGTGACCTTTTGAAGGTAATTACGTATTACGTGACGTTACAAACGCGCCTCACAGAATAGAGCAAGGCTAGCATTTGTCCTTAGAAAAGTTACATTTTTGGAATAAGTTTTGAAATAACCGATCGTTTCGCATGATAAAACCCTTATTCATCGTCTGGAGTCGTTTAAAGACATTTGAACAGTTTGCACTGAAACTCTTTTAGACCTTGAACTGTTTGGTTCCCATTGAAGTCCATTATATGGAGAAAAATCCTGGAATATTTTCATCAAAAACCTTAATGTATTTTCGACTGAGGAAAGAAAGACGTGGACATCTTGGATGACATGGGGGCGAGTAAATTATCAGCAAAAGTTTTTTCAAAAGTGAACTAATCATTTAACGTTCATTTTCAAAACTGTGCAACTCACCGAGTGGTTGGTGGTGTTCGTTGAAAAAAAGTAGCGTAGCGAAATACCGTTTCTGTCGTGTTTTATTTGTCATTTTTTAAAAATCGCATTGATGTCTGCTGGAGGACTCAGTGCTCGTTGATATTACTGCGTTAGCTACCGGAAAAGGAAAGAGGTCTGTTTTCATTTGGTTGTAGTCTTTTCGCTCAGTTCTCCGTCTCTTAGAAGGCTAGCGTGAGCGGAAGTTTATACGCGGTTGTGAGGTATCTGAATAAATAGTTCCACAATAGCAAACAACACGGATTGAAAGCATACATAGCGCCGATATATTTGTTTTTAATCATCAACGAACACCACCAACCACTCGGTGAGTTACACAGTTTTGAAAATAAACATTAAGGGTTGTTTTAAGGACATGTTTGTGCATGCCCATAGACAGCCAGTCTAACGCCGTCACAGGCGTTTCTAAAAAAGTCCACCACTCTATTATCCTTTAACAATAAAAGAACAAAAGAAAAGGAAAATTACACACTTTACCTTATTGGAAATGAAACTGTGAATTGTTAAGATCTATTATGATATAATACATAATACTATTCACTAAATTACTATGCATCAATAACAAAACACACAAAAGTGTGGTCTCTACTATTTAAAATTATTTTTGAAATGTATTTTTAGAGTGTCCTGCATTTGTCTTCATTTATATTTGTAAACTAACTTCTCTTCATGACTTTGGATTTGGATGAAAGTCTCTTGAAATTTTCCACAAGAATGAAATTAAAACTGCTGATTTTCTAGGGTTAATATAAAAAAAAGACATTAAACAACATTATTTAAAAAAAATGACTGTATTATAGAGATTCACAGTACAGATCATTAAACAATAAACCCAGAACACACCCTGATTGACATGAGAAAATGTAGAGCAGCAAACACAAGTAAAACTTTAAATAAATATGAAAAGAGCACTAAAATGGACGTGTTTACTTAATTAATTAAATTGTTGTAAACATTAAGTCTTGTTTGAAAGGAGCTTTATAAATCATTGGTTTCCAGCATTAAGATGCTCCCCCCACCGCCAATGAGATGTGAAGGTCTTCATTTACGGATGTTGTCATAATTGGCCGCTAACCAATCGCACGTCTCCTTGACGGCTGTAAAAGGAAAGTAAAACTTATAAAGGTTCTTGTTTTGATCTCCGGTTTTCACTACTATTGAGGAACATTTAGTTAATGCTGAAGCGAGAAGTGAAGATTGATCACCTGCTTTGAACGGAGTGAACTTGAAGTCTGGCAGGTATTTGCGTAGTTTGGCGTTACTGGCTGTTTTCTTGATCTGGCCGTCTGATTTACTAGTGTCATACTGAGAGCGGATAGTTAAGGGTTAAAGGGTTTTTGTCATTCAAGTGCACTGTAAAAACGAATATGCTTTATCTAATCAATAGAATTGTGGCAACAGATAACAAGCAATATTATTATTTTTTTTTTAAATAATTATTAAAAAAAGAGCTGAAAACTTATCTTTTTAGGAAAGCGTATTTTTAAGTATTTATTTCTGTGTATTTATTTTTATTATTTTTATTTTTGTAAGCACTTTGAGATTTGATGTCAAATGTAAAGTGCATTATAAATAAAATTCATCATCATCATCAATTAAATTTAACAAATTAGAATTGAGTAATATTAATCAAAATATTCCTTAAAAGTTAACCATTTAAAATGAGTAAAGTTTACACCAAAAAATTTAACAGACAGACTTCAAATATTAATTAAGAACTCGTTATTTTATATTGCCAACATTGAAGACACCTGATGTTAACGAGCAGAATCACTGAAGGAGAAAACCGTAAAAAAAAAAAAAACACTGATCACCATAATGGTGACTTCAATTTATGTTTTTTTTTGGTTGTTGTTGCAAGTTTTACTCATTTTAAATGGTTATCTTTTAAGGAATTAATTTGATTAATTATTACTCAATTCTAATTTGTTAAATTTATTTAATAATATTGCTTGTAATCTGTTGCAACAATTTTTTGGATTAGATAAAGCATATTCATTTTTACAGTGTGGTGCTTTTTCTAAGCTCAACAGCTCAAGAACAATCGGCAAAATATCTTTTCTTGCATTGATTATATTCAAAAGGATACAATCACTTCACCTTTAAACCCAAAGCCTTCAACCACAGCATCCACAGCATCCTTTATGGTCAACTCATCCTCCTCTCCGACTAGAGAAAGAAACAAAGGCAAAGAAAATCAAGAGAGACATGATCTTGATATTTGATCAAGCATTGAAACAGATCCAATATGTTTGTCAAACACACGTCGTGTGTACCTGACGCAATGATGGGCTCCACCTCGTTATACTCCCTCAAAGCCCACACAAACAGACGAGCCAGATCCACAGAGTAGATGAACTGACGCAGGGCGCGACCTGTACCCCAGACCTCCAGAGGTTTACCTTGCGCTACAAAACACACAAGTTTACCAACATGTGGGACACTTTGGCTTCAGATCATTCTAGAAAGATTAACATGTCTCACTCTTTGCCAGGTATGCCTTGTGTACCAACCCCGGCATCACGTGGCAGTCCTCAATGTTGAAGTTGTCATGTGGTCCAAATATATTGGTAGGAATGATGGCTGTGTATCGCAGACCGTACTGCTGAAAACACGCCCTAATGAACACACACAACAATAAACACACAATTAAAGGGTTAGTTCACCCAAAAATGAAAATTCTGTCAGTATTTACTCGCCCTCATGTTGTTCCAACCCCGTAAGACCTTCGTTCATCTTTGCAACACAAATTAAGATATTTAAGATATTAAGATCACTCCTGCATACAGTCCATAGGCTTCTTGAGGGACTGGCTCTTGCTGTCCTCGAAAAGTCATTAAAGACATCGTTAAAATAGTCCAAGTGACTACAGTGGCTCAATCTTAAGTTTATCAAACGACGAGAACACTTTTTGTGCGCAAAAATAACGACTTTATTTCAACTATTGGTTTATTTCTCCCTCTGCGCGAGTCAGGTTACTAGTTTAATAGCGTAAGCTTCTGTTATTGTTCGTCACACGCATCACACACACATGACCAGCGTCGGCCAATAGTGAGCCTACGTGTGACGTAGCTCTACGCAATCACACTACGTTAACTGACTACAGGCTCATGGAGAAGGAAGTGAATAGTTGAAATAAAGTCGTTATTTTTGTTTGTTTTTGCGCACAAAAAGTGTTCTCGTCGTTTGATAAACTTAAGATCGAGCCCCTGTAGTCACTTGGACTATTTTAACGATGTCTTTAATGACTTTTCGGGGACAGCAAGAGTCATTCCCTCAAGAAGCCTATGGACTGTATGCAGGAGCGATCTTAATATCTTAAATTTCTTAATTTGTGTTGCGAAGATGAACGAAGGTCTTACGGGGTTGGAACAACATGAGGGTGAGTAAATACTGACAGAATTTTCATTTTTGGGTGAACTAACCCTTTAAAATACTCAGTCAATACTCTTTGATCGGTTTTTCTTAGGGAATCATTAGCATATGCCAAACTCCAGACCAGCTCCAAAACACCTGCCTGGAAGTTTCGGTAACACTTGACTTGCATAAGACTAACATGACACCTTCATAATCATAAATGTTATGAATTTGAGGGATGTTATGACAACTGTCATTAAGTGTCATTCGCTCAGTTATGACATATGCAAATATGACATTGTTGACATACTGTAGGTGTCATGTCAGTCATATGCAGAGGCATTAGCGAACTAAGCGCCCTAATCGGGGTTATTTTTTATTTTTATTTTTATCGGTATTGGAGAAAACAGCCCGCAGGGGAACTTAACCTTTTAACCCAGGGTAGCAGTTTGAATAAATAATAAACATAGCAGTTTGAACTCTTCTTCACTTTATTATACCACACATCAGACCTCCAAAAATATTTTAATCCCAAAGGCCAAGGGAACTTTATCAGGATGCATATTATCCTGGATCCATGAAATAACTGGCTTTTAAAAATAAAAATCATGCCTGACTCTATGGGAATTTAACATAGGGGTGTCCTGACTTATACACCCTGTATTTTAAGGAAAAACATTTATTTATTTATGATACATTATTCATTCACAAAGAAAATTGGTGTCCTTAAAGGTTGGACTTTTCCTCATTTTTCTAATTAAGGCATTAAGATGAATATCCAAAAGATGATTTTTTTATTCCTCTTTTTAGGCAACTTTAGCATGGGTGCAAACACTTATTCACATCACTGTATTTATAATGTAATTATTTTAAAACTAACTAATTTTAGAAAAAACGAATTACTGCATTGACCTGCCTCTCCTTCCTCGAATGCCGAATTGAATGCTGGGATGTTTCTGTCGTCAAGTTCACACAGGTTACCAACCGGTGCATCCTCGTTAAAATGAGTGTGTAAGAACACATGACCGTTTTTTAATGGTTCTTGCCAAAATGCAAATTTGTGTATTTTGGAAAGTACAACAACACAAGGACACAAGTACAGACAAGAAAACAGGCCCGAGTAGTCCTGAAGAACTTGATAAACTGGTTTAGGTGTGTTTCATTAAGGTTGAAGCTAAACAGGGCTGTGTGTTGATAATAATACCTAGATTATCAAAATCAATTATCCTTTTCCTATTTAGCACCAAAACTCTGGAACAGTCTTCTTAGCATTGTTCGGGAACAAGACACATTTAAATAAATAAATTGACCAAACTCTCCCAATTTAAATAAATCTAGACTAAACGCATCTCTTTAACCTGGCTTACACATGACACAGTATCAATTTCTATAACTCAAATCAATTCAAATGTTGAGGCTGCATAAGTTAGGTCAGCCAGAACCAAAACACTTCCTTTAACGCCTGATATACTTGTAACATCAGAAGAAGAATTACTGTACATTTACCATGCTCCAAAAGGATTTAACATAACCAATCACAACTTAACAGTGTTGTAGTCGAGACCACCTCACTCCAGTCCGAGTCGACACCGAGTCCATAGAGAGTCGAGTCCGAGTCGACACCGAGTCCATAGAGAGTCGAGTCCGAGTCGAGTCCGAGTCCATAGAGAGTCGAGTCTGAGTCGACACCGAGTCCATAGAGAGTCGAGTCCGAGTCGACACCGAGTCCATAGAGAGTCGAGTCCGAGTCGACACCGAGTCCATAGAGAGTCGAGTCCGAGTCGAGTCCGAGTCCATAGAGAGTCGAGTCTGAGTCGACACCGAGTCCATAGAGAGTCGAGTCCGAGTCGACACCGAGTCCATAGAGAGTCGAGTCCGAGTCGACACCGAGTCCATAGAGAGTCGAGTCCATAGAGAGTCGAGTCTGAGTCGACACCGAGTCCATAGAGAGTCGAGTCCGAGTCGACACCGAGTCCATAGAGAGTCGAGTCCGAGTCGACACCGAGTCCATAGAGAGTCGAGTCCGAGTCGACACCGAGTCCATAGAGAGTCGAGTCCGAGTCGACACCGAGTCCATAGAGAGTCGAGTCCGAGTCGAGTCCGAGTCCATAGAGAGTCGAGTCCGAGTCGACACCGAGTCCATAGAGAGTCGAGTCCGAGTCGACACCGAGTCCATAGAGAGTCGAGTCCGAGTCGACACCGAGTCCATAGAGAGTCGAGTCCGAGTCGACACCGAGTCCATAGAGAGTCGAGTCCGAGTCGACACCGAGTCCATAGAGAGTCGAGTCCGAGTCGACACCGAGTCCATAGAGAGTCGAGTCCGAGTCGACACCGAGTCCATAGAGAGTCGAGTCCGAGTCGACACCGAGTCCATAGAGAGTCGAGTCCGAGTCCATAGAGAGTCGAGTCCGAGTCCATAGAGAGTCGAGTCCGAGTCGACACCGAGTCCATAGAGAGTCGAGTCCGAGTCCATAGAGAGTCGAGTCCGAGTCAACACCGAGTCCATAGAGAGTCGAGTCCGAGTCGACACCGAGTCCATAGAGAGTCGAGTCCGAGTCCGAGTCCATATAGAGTCGAGTCCAAGTCGAGTCCGAGTCCATAGAGAGTCGAGTCCGAGTCCATAGAGAGTCGAGTCCGAGTCGAGTCCGAGTCCATAGAGAGTCGAGTCTGAGTCGAGACCGAGACCAGAGAGAGTCGAGTCCGAGTCGACACCGAGTCTATAGAGAGTCGAGTCCGAGTCGACACCGAGTCCATAGAGAGTCGAGTCCGAGTCGACACCGAGTCCATAGAGAGTCGAGTCCGAGTCCATAGAGAGTCGAGTCCGAGTCGAGTCCGAGTCCATAGAGAGTCGAGTCCGAGTCGACACCGAGTCCATAGAGAGTCGACACCGAGTCCATAGAGAGTCGAGTCCGAGTCGACACCGAGTCCATAGAGAGTCGAGTCCGAGTCGAGTCCGAGTCCATAGAGAGTCGAGTCCGAGTCGAGTCCGAGTCCATAGAGAGTCGAGTCCGAGTCAAGACCGAGTCCATAGAGAGTCGAGTCCGAGTCGAGTCCGAGACTAGAGACGGTCGAGTCCGAGTCGAGACCGAGACCAGTGAGGGTTGATTACCTAATTTACTTTTATTTACTTAGAGAAATCCTTTATTTTTACTGAATTTACTTAGAGTTTAAAAAAAAATGATCAGTTTAGCGTAAAAAGGCCACATAGTAGGTGGTGTTAAAAGTAATTTTATTACAATTTGTCATGCGCAGTTGCACACTAGAAAATCACCAATCACTGGGCGTGTCAATCAATTTAAAGAAATATTTTATTAACATACATTAATAATCATGAAAAATATTTTTAATTGAACTCGAGTGGACTCGAGAATAAATCAGAGTCCTAAAAAAAATAATGTTCGAGTACGAGTCAATTCCGAGTCCAAATGGACACGAGTCCATGACAAGACCAAGACCATTAAAATATGGTCTCGAGACCGAGTCCGAGACGAGTCCGAGTCTCGAGTACTACAACACTGCAACTTAACACATCAAATGTCTTTAACATGTATACTAGGAGATCACAATAACACTAGGGCTGTCAACTTTAGTCGTTTAGTCGACTAATCGGTCGATGCCGTCGTGGTCGACTGACATTCTTATTGGTCGACCAGTTGCATTTTTTTTTTTTTTTTACCAATAGAAGGAATTTTTCAATGACTTACTCCTTGATATTTATTCATTTATAATCAGTTATTTATTACTGTATTCTAAATATAATTAGCCTATGTTTTGTCCCCAACTTTAAAATGCTTTAATTTAGGCTATTTTTGTAACTGCGCCACAGTTTAGCGCACACACATAATACACTCGGGAACCGCACCTGTGTCCGGCTGCGCTGCTGCTCGCGCTCGCTAAGGGATGCTGTATTCATTCTGTTAGAACGCTGCTTGTTTTGGCTTTAGTCGACAAAATGTCCAGGAAATATAAATCTTTTGTCTGGCTGCATTTTAAAACAAAGACGACAAGACTGTGGAGGGAGGCGATCGCGTTGCCATTATGAGCGCGCAAGTCGCGCGCCTACATTTAAAATCGAACTTGAGCGCGCAAAAGACGTGAGCAGCCTTTTAACGGCTAGCATCATGCTGACTCAATAGATTGTGTTTTCTTAATGTTTTCGTTTTTATTTGTACACTTGACGCATTTGAAAATAGCCTAAATAATGCAACAAAACGAAAATAAACCTATACGCGGTACAGCCTATTATAGGATTGTTTTTAAGTTATTTGGGTTTTTTTGAGTGTTGTTTAAAACGCCTTGATCGTCAGGACTAAAGTTAACCCATAGCTTTGAAAGTAAAGAAGAATATAAAGCCTGTAAACGAGAGTTTTTGTTGGGATTTTTCATTATGTGGCACAGTGGCAGATATTTTTTGCAGCGTGTGGTGTGGTCAGGTGCGCGATTGTGACTGTTACTATAGACCTAGGACAGAGCTCTTCACTTTTTGCAGTTAAAAAATCACTTAATTTTCAAAGAATTATATTATTATTATAGTTTTATTTATTTGTGATGTTTTTTCGTTGTTGTTTTATAAATGCTCAATGACAATTGTTTAAAAAATGTTTAATCAAAATATCACGTTTTTTTTTTTTTTTTTTTTAGTCGACTAATCGTCGAGCAGGACTCGACTTTGGTCGACTAAGGATTTCTTTGGTTGAATACAGCCCTAAATAACACATCTCTACATCAGGGAAGCCATGAGAGCGGGGGTGATCTTGTTGATCCCTGTTATTTTGTTCTCTTTGAGTAGAGTTAATATTTCATTTGTAACAAATGGGGGCTTGTCCGGTTGGGTTTTTTTTTTTTGTATTGATTTAACAATTATTTTTTTTCTCGTCTCATTTGTTTTTGATTTCACAAGTGGAAGTGGCTTGTCAATTGTATGATTAATGATCAAATGTCTAACAAGAGGTACTATTTGCTGTCGTCTTGGTGAGTAAAATGTACTCCTTTTTGTCTTGCTGATTTAGAGTGTAAAGCAGTAGCAAAATAATGTTAGTTAGTCAGCTCATCTATTGCAAAACCTACTATACAGCAGTTTGAGGCATTTCGAAAGAAAGATCTGATACAGATTGCTGAAATTTTGGAGGTTTCTGTGTTTAGCTCTTCGCCTAAACATGTAGTTAAAGCTGAAGTTTATGCTAAACTGATTTTTATTTATTTTTTTTGCCGATATGGATAGTACGGAGCCCCCCTAGTCCCACTTTGGCAAAAAAATACTATCTTGAGGCCACGAAATAGTATATTGAGGCCACGAGTTTTGTAATCTTTTTTTGTGTGCAAAAATGGTTTTGGGCGGTTGGATAAAACTCACCTTTGATTAACAAAATGATTTATTTAATTAAAAAAAGGGCGAATGCGCCTGGAATGATTTAGTTTACACGGGTCTATGAATATGCAAATGAGCCCCGCCTCCACTCACTCAGAGATCCACTGGTTGACGATCACACGTTGATCTGATTGGTTACAAGGTTGTTTGTGACATCAGAAACACCAGCAATTTCAAAGCGCAGCATCTTTGAAATATGCATTATATTTTTTCGAATTTGAACTTTAGTGATGATGCAAGATTTAAAATTGTATATTGTGGTTTATTTTGTTGCATGCTTTGCAAGTCCATAAGCGGGGCACATTTTGCATTCATGTCGGTAAGCATCTAGAACATTTCATTGCATGGTTTTTACTTTTCTGTTCACGTTGCTCTGTTTTGCCTCCATTTGGTGAACAGAAAAGACATTGTTATTTTCCAGCATCCTAATGTTCTTTGTACAGTATTGATCTGTCCACCTAAAGAACATTTTTAGTGATGAGGGTGAAAGACAAAGGGATGAGATGGCTGGACAGGATTTTGTTTGAGTAAGAAATGAATGTATGAAATCCAATTGTATGATGATAAATATAAGCTGACAGTTAATAATCTGGTTTAATTATGTTTTCTTTAGTTTTTGTTGGCTAGTAGAAGTTGAAAATGTTGAAGCCAAATTGGCCAGTGAGTAAAAAAGTAGATTTCAAACCCTTTTTGTTGTGGAGAATGAGACATGGACATGACATGTGACTTCATCATGACCTCATCAGCCACTGTAAACAAATAGCCTAATGGTATGGCAAGCCGTTTTAGCTTTTATTCATTTCCAGGATATTATCAAGAATTTAATTGCTGATATCTGTAATTGTATTTTCACTAGTGAAATTTCACCATAGGCTGCCATTCAAAATGAATTGTTGATATCAAGAATTGTATTTTTTAATAGTAGAAATATATTTTTTGATATCAATAATTGCATTGTTACTAGTAAAAATGTGAATTCCTGATATCAATTAAATTAAATTGTCACTAGTTGAAATGTCTATTCTTGATATCAACAATTCAATTGTTACTAGTAAATAATTATAATTTTTCATATCTGAAAATGTATTTCTGATATCAATATTATTTCAGATATCTAAAATGGCTTTCTTACTAGTAACAATCACATTCATGATATCAGAAATTAAAATTTTCACTAGTAAAAATTGAATAATTGATATCAAAAATGAACATTGTTACTAGTAGCATTTTGATTGTGGATATCAAGAATAGACATTTCAAATAGTAACAATTGAATTCTTGATATCAAAATTAAGGTTTTTACTAGTAATAATTGTATTTCCGATATTTGAAATGGAATTTCAACTAGTAAGAAATCAATTCTTGATATCAACAATTGGTTTTGAATGGCAGCATATGGTGACATTTCACTAGTGAAAATACAATTGTTGATATCAAGAATTACATTTTTGATATCAAGAATTTAATTGTAAAAATCAAAAAATGTAATTGTCCGCGTCACTCACGAATAAAAAAAAACTATTTCTTTCCAACATACACGTTTCTGTCATGTCTGAAATAAAAAGACATTGCTGCTCTGTTCTTGTTCTGGAAGTCCCAAATACGGAGGAAAGCCAAACGCCGGCCCGAATGATGCATCTATTCGCGTCTTTGCATAGATAGACTTTGTGTGTAATCTACTCGCAACAAACGATTTCGCGTTCGGTGTGAAGTAGGCTTTTTTTCATAAATCAAAACTTCATAATAGACATCTGAGATACACCAATTCAAGTACCAATTCACTTTGACGCTAAGAGATCAAATCTCACCTGTTGTGGACGTCAATCATGCGTTTGGCGTAGGCATAACCGTAATTAGACTCATGTGGGGCACCGTTGTGCATCTGACAGAGACAGAAAGAGAGAAACGCGTCTGTAGAAGTTACAGAATCACAATTCATGAAACCAAATAAGACACTGGCTTAATTCATTTTTTTTAATCTATTTTATCAGCATGATGGGATGGGACGAACACCCAACAGGTATTTTTGACATTTAAATTTTGGCACAAATATTTTATAAATAAATTCAATTAATGCTTTTGAGTTTCTGACATCAAAAACCCAAAGGTCGTTTTTGCAGTTTAATCTTTACTGAGTTAGATTAATGAATTTCAAAATTTCAAGACACACATCTTGTGATGTTTTTTTCAAAGCCAACGTCTGGTTATTAAAGTGTTGTCACGGTTGGGTGACTAATGAAAAACGTAAACGACAAAAGCAGTTTTTAAAGGTGCAGTATGTAATATTATGTGGAGAGATGTTTCCCCGCCCCTTCCTCCTCAGACTCGATGCTTGGAAAGTAGTTGATTTATCCATGTTTTAATATGCTCCCGTTTTTAGATGGATGCCTAGGCTTTTGACCCAGTTCATTTGCTGGCTTTCATGGCTGTGTTTTCTGCCGAAATACTATTGGGTGAATTGGCAGTGGGCGGAGTCACACAGGTAATGTGTGACTAGGGTTGGGTATCGTTTGAATTTGAACGATTCTGATTCTGATTCCTTGTTTCGATTCCGGTTCCTAACGATTCTCGATTCCGATTCTTTTAAGAGGCAGGGTCAAAAAAGTTTAGCTAACCTTGCTAACCAACGGCCTTTCTGAAGGAAATACCCCTTCTGTAAAAATACTCCTTTTGTCACAAATTTTGCATTTTGCCGAGATTTCGTTATTTTTAGAAAAGTGAAGCCACACTTTGGATCGCCGATGTAAGCTACTCATGTTCGACTCGCGCGGTTATGCCAACACTTCCGGTAGACGCTTCTTCGTTGGTGTTGTTCAGCGGTTTCTTCTTCCGCTCGGCGGACTGTGAATATCGAAACTAGGAATCGAAATTTTAACTTTTGAACGATTCCGGGAAAAACGAAAAGTTAGTCCCGGTTCCAATCGATACTCGATTCTCGATACCCAACCCTATGTGTGACACGGTAATGCACATTTCATAGTAAAATAACTGCCCGTAGAAGTGTTTTTCAGTTAAACCAGTATACGAACTTGTCATGTTTCCTAAATCTCTGCAAACATTTTATGGTATTTTTATGCTTTAGTACAGTAAAAAAAAAATAACATGCACGAACCTCAGAATTAAAACATAACATTCAAAGTAAAATAGTGCTGAACTTTATTACAAAAATAAACCGTATCGACTGATGCATGAATAAATAAATATTAATATATATGAGTGCAGGCAAACGATTCAAATATTTAATCGCATTAATGACGTAGTTAACTCGCGATTAATCGCACAATTTTATCTAATCTAAACGTCTCTTGATTTTTTATTTTTTTTCTCACATTATTTTAATGCTCTTATCAACACGTAAAAGTGGATCGGCTTGATTTGTGCAAATGTTTTTTTTATTGAAAGCAACATTGGCATATACTATATGAAATATTTTGACAGCGTTTATTGTTATTTGTAAAAAAAAAATCATTGACGTTAGTTACTTTAGTGCATTAATCAAACATAAGTTTTTTAAATGTATTTGTAGTAAAATTTACATGATCTAATAATAAACAATACTTCTACAGCATTTATTAATATAAGTTAATGGCACTGGCAAGCTGTCCATCATCTTTAAATATCAACACTATAAGACCAGGCCTGGTTCACAGAGGGTGTGTGTGTGTGTGTGTGTGTGTGTGTGTGTGTGTGAGTTTACCATGGTCTCATCTATCGGGTAGGTGGTATTATCTGGAAAAACACACGTAGACAGACAAGAAACGACCTTCACCACCCCAAACTCCTGAGACATGTACAGCACATTGTCATTGATGTGCACATTATCTCTCTGAAAACAACAAACAAATACAGTCAATGTACAGTCCAACTCATTCAACAGTGATATTTCCAACCTTATACTACTTAATGATGATAATTACCCAGAAGTCCAGGTTCTGTCTCATGTTTTTGTAGAGCCCGCCCACCATGGCGGCCAAATGAATGACGTGTGTCGGACGATGCTTCTTGAAGACTGATCTTGTCTCCTCGGCGCTCCTGAAACACCACATGTAAATACAGTTAGCATGAAAACTCTTATACTCTTAAATATATGTCTTATAAACTCTTATAAGACCCTTATTCATCGTCTGAAATTGTTTAAAGCCCTTTGAACACTTTGCAGTTTGCACTGAAACCGTCATTTGGACTTTGGACCGTTTGGACCCCATTGAAGTCCATTATATGGAGAAAATCCTGGAATGTTTTCATCAAAAACCTTAATTTCTTTTCGACTGAAGAAAGAAAGACGTGGACATCTTGGATGACATGGGGGTGAGTAAATTATCAGCAAAAGTTTTTTAAAGTGAACTACTTTAACCGATGTCTCTCTCTCTCCTCTGGTGCGCACTCTAAATGCGAGTGTGCTGTATCATAGTAACCATAGTAACTTTAATCTGCTCTTTAATGATGTATTAAAGACATTTTAATTGTCTTTAATACATGATTCCGAAGCATAGTTGAAAAATTATTGAAAAATAATAATAATTATAAATAAATAAAAATGTTGAGATCCACACCTGGTGCCAGCTTTGGCTTCTGGGTTTTGCAGTTCAAAGTCAATGAGGGCTTAAGGGCCCTTTCTGAGGAGGACACCCTGTTGGCATTGCGTGGGGCAGGCTGTACTGCCTGAAAGGTAGGCTATACTAACTGGTTTTTGCAGGAAAAACTTTTGAAACTGGTGTCGGGTTTGTTGGGAGCTCCGAGGTAAGCTCGTCTGAGCCTGTGGTAGTAACACGGGGGCCTTATTTTAACAATCTAAGTGCACTTAGGCCATCCAAATCCACTTTAACTATGGGGAAAAAATGTTGGATATACGTATATCTCACTTCTATTATTGATTATTGTCAGGATGTGAAGAGTGAAGAGAGTTTCAAACAGAATTAAAAATAATTTTAATACTTTTTCTAGTCATTTACTGTTACACATGCACAGCAAGTTTAGTTTTAAAAGACTCTTTTTCATTCTACAGATTTCTTTCTAAGTTTTTCTTACTTTCTTTCTCCATACTCTGATCTTCACATGTTAAATCTACTACTTTGAATTTTTATCATAATCTTAATCTACAAGATTGAAGAAATGTATTTGAAGAGCTCTTTTCCAAAACGCTATAAATCCATTTCAATAGTTTTCAGGAAAACTACATTTTTTACCTAGACCCACACATTTTGTGAATATTCAAATTATCCTGTTTAAATGTTTTATTGGTTCAGTCTGAACATTTTGAACAATAATTATTAAATCAAACAACAATATTGTTAATGATAATTTAAAAGTTAATTTTATTTTTTTCCAAAACGCTATAAATCGAAATAAACCTCAAACAAATAGTACCAATTTCAACATATGCATGAAAAAAACAAATTATTAATACCAATTTCAACATATGCATGAAAAAAAACGAATTATTAAAAATGATCAATATATGATAACGATATTCAAAAAAGGGATGGGCACCCCTCCAGCACATGCACACACACACACAGGCTACATAACATGTGAGCAAAGCGGAGCAGCATGACGCTTAAATATAAGTTAACAAAAAAACAAAATAAACATTTCACATTTGTTTTTAATAATATTACATTACTTATTTTTATTATTTCATCTATGTTGAGTAGGCTATGAAAAGGGAACCGCATGAGATGAGTAAGATAGGATCAAAATTCAAAAGCTGCCCAATATCGGAAAATATTTGGAGTGCGTCAGACATGATTTTGACCACTTATTAAGTTTTGTTTTGTAGAAAGCTTGTAAATTTCGTTTCATATAAATTGTATCTTCATTTTAATAAATGTTTCATCGACAAATTGACTGGATTAATACATTAGAAGTAAATATCAGACAATATAATCAGGACACAGAGGCGCGCAGGTGAACCGGAGCGCGTCTCATAATATGAACCGAAACACCGCGATGCATGCCTAACACAGACCTGAGAACTAGGCTACAGAAAGCTTTAAATATCTACTTTTAAACAAAACAATTAAAAACTAAAATAAATTGGCAACTCTCTGCGTATGTAGGCTAATTCGAAGTATGCGTTTCTCTATGCGCGTTCACTGTGAAGATGGCGAGTAAGCATCATCAACTTTATCTTTGCTGCTGACACTAACAGAAAACACTAGTTTATTAATAAACAATTCAAATGTTTCATGCATAATCATTACTTTTGCCGGTTCTTTGTGGCAAGCTTTATGCATACGTTGAGATGCGGAATAGGCAATTAAAAACGCTCATATGGTTTCTCTCCCATTTAATTAAATCAATATATGTGATTACTGATAATACAAATGGCTTAAATGATCTACTACTAGTCGACTAGAAAACTAGGACTCATTTTGAGGAATGAATGAACATAATAAACCTCTGTTCAGAGTGCCGCTGTGCTGGATTGCGTGGAACGCTCATTAAATTTGAGGATTTATCGTGTTTAGGCTAAAAACAGGGCTGGCGCTTATCGTGGTTTGGAAAGAAACTGTATCTTGCAGTACATTTTAAACAAGGAAATATACCGATTTGGCATGAAACGTTGATGGAGCAGTGAAAGGGTTCTGTCCACAGCATTTTTTTTAAAAATGTCGTTTAACGCGTTTTGGAAAAGAGCTCTTCATTTGTATTTATGTAATTTATTAATGTATTTATTTTTTGCTATTATTCATTTTGTTGTCTCTATAATAAAATGTGTTATTCCTCATTCAAAATTTGATCTTTTTGCTCATCTGCCTGGATCTCACTGCATCAATTGATGAGGGTTTTCTTACACAAGATTGGCATCTTTGGATGAGAGGAATATCCATTCTTCTCCTTCTCTCCCTTCGCCCTCTTTCACCACTCGCTCTATCGCTCGCCCCACCAGCCCACTGCCACCCGTCACCAACACACGCATCGGCCCGTCCATCTGAAAGAGAGAGAGAGATGAGGTCTGATGAACACTTCAGGGGTTAACAAAGGTGTGTATACATCAGATATCCATGTAGCACAGTCTTTTTACACAGGTTTATAAGATCTCAGTTCTATCACATGGTTTTTTTTCCCACTTCAGCTCACAATAAACCACATGCAGAGAACACGCCCTTGGTTGCTTGTGCAACCCAGTATCTATCAGCAGAGGGCAGGGCATGATGTCATACTGAAATGATCCCTGTGCAAATAAAAGGCCATGGATTTACATGTAAACAAATCTTTTGTCTATGGAGATTTGCAGTAGGGTTGGGTGATGTCTTGGGGATTTTCCACACCAATAGGTAGTTTTTAAAATATATTCTTTGTTTTAAACCACATAATGTTTATTTTAGGTCTCAGACATTTAAATAGGCCTACATATAATATTTAGCAAAACAATACATTTATAATTCCATTCTGTGTTTTAAACCACATAATTTTTATTTTAGGTTTCAGACATAATTTTTAGCAAAACAAGAAGCAGAAATAACAATCCATTCAAATGTATTTGCCGACTTGTTTTATTCATCTCATATACAGAGCCTAAGTAACTATTCTTGTCGCAGTTTACCGCCACTTTCATGTATTTTTTTTATTATTGAAACATTTTTAAAAAAAAACAATCACAATATAGAACAAATAAACAGAAAACAAAAACAGACTACAAGACGGGTTTTTAACTAATCAGAAAAAAAAATACATATCAAAGGAAAAGATTAAAAGACTTGCATATTTCAACAGTTTTTAAAGCCTTCTTGTTACAAGAGTCAAAGATAGTCCCAAAGTAGTGTTGTATTTCAATAAGTAAAACATTAAAAAGTGGTATCTGACCTGAAAATTTACATTTATGTATGAAGAGTTCAGATGCAAAAGCCTCTAAGTGCCATTTGAAATTTTCTTCTAGAATGATGATTTTTATCAAGCTTGTATATTTAAGTTCAGTGATTTCACTTAAATGGCAATGATAATTACCTATTAATTTTTATTTAAGTGAAATTACTGAACTTAAATATACAAGTTTGATAAAAAATCATCATTAAAGAAGAAAATTTTTTCAAATGGCATTTAGAGGCTTTTGAACTCTTCGTATATAAAATTTTCTCAACAAAGAAAGAAGATTAAGAAGGAATATTTTGTTTTTGTGTAATTGTTGTTTTTTTCCCGTTAACAAATCCAAGCAAAACATTTTCCCAACGTAACGAAAATTCCTTATCAATGTTCTCAATACCAAATCGGGAACACTTTCATGTATTACGGGAGAAACGGATGAACTCGCGTGACGTAATAAATCCAACAGACGGCAATCTCAAACATGGTGGCAAGTCTTTAAACGACAAAGCAAACTAACTTGCACGTATTTGAGAATCGGAATATTTATATTATATTAAATATTGTTATATTTGGAAATAAAAGCGCCTCATCTGTTACACAGCGCTATTTTTAGCTGTGGTGAATCACGTGGCAAGCATGACGAGTCACCATGGAAACGAGGTGGGGGGGGGGTTGTTGACGCTAGCGCAGCGTTGGAGGAGGAGGAGGGCCACTTTCCTGCAGAGTTTCGCTCCCACTCCCACCCTAATGAATCACACCTGAACAAACAGGATTTCAGGGTTACTAGATAGAGATAGCTGAGCTCTTATCAGGGCTGAAGCTAAACTCTCCAGGACAGAAGTCGTCTATCCCTGCTGCGCTAGAGGGAATATAATACCCACTTTGGCATGCAAATCTTCTCTTGACTTTAGTATTTAGTGCGAAGGGCAGGATACAAACTTCATAAACGCAACCACCCTAAGGAAAGCATGTGTGTGTGCAAACATGCTCAGATACTGGTCTCTGTGTATACGCCTTTTTTTAGCCATGCAGAAGTGCATTGCAGAAGGATTCATGCTAAGACAAGTTATTCATACAATGTCAACCTGCATGCCCATTCTTGTCACTGCTAAAGATTTCCCCATTTTGTGTCTGAACTTGATGTGATTATTACAAAATAGGCTAAATATTGACTAATGAGACCATGCATGAGAAAAAAACAAACAGCTTTACCAAAGAATAGTCAAAAACGTGCAAACCATGACATTGGATGAATTATTGCATATTAGTTCTGTTAAAATGTGTATGAAACCCCTAATGCAGTCAAGTGAGGTCTATGTAGAAGGCAAGACTTTGCATTAAAAAACCACAACCACAAACTAGAAACATGACAGCGGTTGGAAAGTAGTGGTTATTTTCAGTTTTAGTTCAACTTTTTTTTTTTTTTTTGCTATAGCCTACCAACAGTTAACAGTTCTAAATTTTTAAGTATCAGCATTGTCCAATAAGTATATATATAATAGGCATATATTTTTCTGTTGAAAACGATGTTTTGAAACTTTTATTTTGACATCAGCGCCAGAGCAAACTATTCTCATGGTCTAATATGTCACTCAACCTGTTAAAAAAAACGTAAAACTGAATGTGAAAAACTATTAGTTGATTAGTACCAGAAATCAAACTTCTAGGTCAGGAGGAACACTGGATCTGGCCTGAAAGCCCACGCACCTTCGAGTGTAAACTAAACGCGCCAATTGACATTAGTGGACGAGTTTCGCATTAGGCATGGTACCCTTTTTTCAGAACCGATCCGATACCAAAAATGATCGGCTGATGCAAATACCGATCCGATATCTGAGCAGTTTTTTTTTCACCCATGTGTTGAACTGATAATTATGGAAGCTTGATTCCACCACAGAATGAAAAATAATTGTGACTTTTTATCTCACAATTTTGGGTGGGAAATCCGCGTGCATAAGGTGACGCCAAAGTGTGTGAAATTCAATGTAGTATGCACTCCAGGCGGCTAGGTGGCGATGTGAAGCACTGCGCGCCTGCGTACAACCTTCACTGTCAAGCAGACTTTTGCGTTTTTACCCTTTATACACGGCAACACGGCGGTGGAGCGTTTTTAAGATTTCCACTCTGGAGGGTGGTTTCAATATTTTGCGTTTTTGAGCCCCCAAAAACTCCGTCGCCGTGTAAACGAAAGGGCAGATCCGATAAAATAATTTTACGTTTTCACTCGCGAGCGTTCTCGTGTAAACAGGGCCTTATAAACGTTCTAGTCCACCAACGTTACCCTAGACAAAAATGCGCATTCGACGTTATGATTGGCCCTGTTCCCTGTCAATCAAACCCCCGTAGACGGCAGAGCATTGTGAATTGAAACGTCACGTTTTAATCAAGCGTGTGCCGCGTCACGTTTTAATCAATCGCCCCCCTGTGACCGGTCCTAGTATAGCTCATAACCCCCGCCTCCCCATGTTATTCAATGGGACGTGAGACCAACTAAACAATTAAATTACACTTCACATATCCTTTTTCCAAAGATAGATTCTGTCATTTACTGTAGTTTCTATCACATTGATGTAATTTCAAGTGTTCGTTTTTAAAATAAGTTTGTTCTTAGTTAGTTATGTGATGGTAAAAACGGTGCTCTGACATCATGATTGACAGGTTCTTTGTGCGAGGTAGTCACTGAAGCACCAGCCGACTTTTTTTAATAATGTTGATTATGTGGTTAGTAGTTGTATTTATCTTATTTTAATGAGGTTCTGCAATCAGCAGACATCATTGGAGAAGAACGAAGCAGACAGAGGACACTTAATGAAAGTGCGGGGAAAGATTCAGCGAGAATGAGGGCGTGGCCTTGATTTCGCGGCTTTACTTCCTGCTCACGACTGCGCATGACTGGTCCCGACTCAAGATCCAAGATGTCCGCGTCATATCGAGACACTGGCGCTTCAGTTCTCTCTGATGGAAAAGAGCGAAGGGGCGTCGTCCAATTTTTTTTTTACAGTCTATGGTTTTAATTGTATAGATCAAATACATTTATTCTATATTTAACTTGCGAACGATCTACCTGCTGCTGCCTCGCATCAACCAATAAATTGCCTCCACTCTTCACTTCATTCTAGACTATTCTTAAAACACAGCATTATCATCGACCGCACAAATTTTGGGTAAGTTTTAAAATTAGCGCGCGGAATATGGATGTGCATCTCCTAGTTCAGGCGCAGATGCATAGCCAACGATACAAATTTTGATATGATAAAAAATCGTATTAATATAACTTCACTGTTAAGTATATAAAAGATTGATAAAATGACTTGTATAATGATAGAACATTAAGCTAATGTTGTTGGTGACCTAAAGTGGCCCTAAAAGTGGCGCAATGTGCCCCCCCCATCCCGGCTCTCATGAAAAAAAGTGAAGGCCACAGCGGGACGCCTAAGTTTAGGCTACCATTTTAATAGATTAATTCATGGCCGTCGGAAGCAAAAAGAAAACTACAAAAACCAAAAACATGTGTGGGTTCTCACCCAGAAATATTTTAGGCTACTATCATCTCAATGTAAAGACTCACACAGACTGCGCAGACGAGCCAGAACACTGAAACACATAAGAAACAGAACTTATGTATGCATGATAATGAGGGAAATAATTATTACAGCTCCGGCAGAGGGTGGTGAAACACATAAGGTCCAAGTGACAACATCGTAATATAATTAATTTAGTAATTTCTTGTGCTCTCTCTGTTGAAAGTGACTGAAATTTGTAATGGTTTTACACTGTAAAAATAAACCATGAGATCGTCAACAAATCACATTTAAATGATAAAAATCAGTGGTAATTTATTACAACGATGCATTTGTTTTCTTAATCTACGACAAATACTTTTTTTGTATTTTGTATCTCCATTTTACATGCATATTTTACGCATTAAAAGCATCAAAATGTTATTTCGTTTTTAGTGAAATACAAAAAAAGTATTGTTCGTAAGATAATATAGACTTAAAAACACTGCAGAACAAAAACAGTTTTAGACACGCCAAATAAAGGCATAACCATAGGCTATACGCAGTTTGTCGAATGAATAGAGGAGAGCTCCTTCAATGGAATGTTAATAACAAACTCAACATCTAAAGTGGCTGTTTTTAAGCACATTTGGGAACTCACAGCTAAAATACACTAAATCCAAATAGGTACACATAGTAGGCTAAAAGCAACTTCATAAGCATGTAGATTTACATTTAGATTTAGTCATTTAGCAGTGACTTACTTAATGAGTCATCGTGAAGAGGCAATAACAACCCAAGAAGCCCTTAAAATACAAAGTTCAAACATTGCTCAGAGTAGTATAAACCAGACAAGTAAGGATTTCAAGTTTTTTTTTTAATTGGTAAGATAATGCACATTAGGCTAATGTGCCTCGTAAAATCCCTAATATCAAGAGGATCTTACTACGATGTGCTTGACAATGCATTAAGGTGCCAGACTTTAAAACTAATTTAAAAAAAACAACTTAAAATCAATACTTTGATGACCTGGTAACATCATTAAAACAAGTGTATTATTCGCACTCTATTGTATTTTGGATCAATTGTAGCGTTTCATAATGTTTGCATTACCTGCTCTCTGGCTCGTTGGCAGTCGCTCTGTGAATTATGAGGAAGTGATCAAAAGAAGTGTCCAGCCTATTGGTTTATGTTACACACTCACACCTGCATTGTTCTGAAATATTCAGTGTCTGCTATACACTCCGGTGACACTGGGCGGAGCTTACAAGATTCTCCTGTTTTGTTAAAAAAACTGGCGGAGCAAGACCCTTTCCTTTCATTGTGCTGTTTCAAACTGATAAGAGATGGTTCATCTAAGAAATCAAAATGGGTTTTTTTTGTTCTGCTAATCCCACAGGCAGATATTGTGAACTCAAGACAAGTTTGGCACATTTCATACAAAATGGTACTTAAAAGTGTTTTACATAGAGGAAATTAAAAATAATCAGTAATCATGAAAATAACCTAATCATAATTAGAATGTAATTATAGTTTTGTCATAATGTCAGTAATTGTTCTAGGTAGTGCACTAACACATGTTAGACTGGAAAAACTTTAAATTATTTAAATTTCCTCTATCAAAACAGTGCAGTGAGAGTTCACCCCTAGGCGTTTTACGAACTTCACTGGCTATACCTGTGGCAACACGTATACACTTTAAGGTATTGCTTCTATGGTCTTGCTCCACAATATTTGTCTGACTCCAGCCTTACCGTCCTACACGGTCTCTCAGATCAGCTGAACTTGGTTTGCTCTTCATCCCTTGTTTCTAGTTGTCTAGCGGTTTTTAAACATTTGGACCCAAGGACCCCTTACAGGGGAAAGAAATTTCCAAGGACCCCACCCATATTTATAACAGTGATTGAGCACAAAGTTATGGAAACTTGTTTCCGCCACTGAATAAACATATATATATATATATTAATTGCGACTTTGGCCTGATAAAAATTGGCCTGATAACTCACAATTGAGAAAAGATGTCAGAATTGTGAGAAATAAAGTCGCAATTGCGAGATAAAAAGTTGCAATTCTGAGAAATAAAGTCGCAAATGAGAGATATAAATTTGCAATTCTGAGAAATAAAGTCACAATTGCGAGATAAAAAGTTGCAATTCTGAGAAATAAAGTTGCACTTCTGAGATATAAAGTCACAATTGAAAGATATAAAGTCACAATTAAGAGATATAAAGTCGCAATTCTGAGAAATAAAGTCGCAATTGAAAGATATAAAGTCACAATTAAGAGATATAAAGTCGCAATTCTGAGAAATAAAGTCGCAATTGCGAGATATATAGTTGCAATTCTGAGAAATAAAGTCACAATTGCGAGATATAAAGTCACAATTAAGATATAAAGTCGCAATTCTGAGAAATAAAGTCGCAATTGCGAGATATATAGTTGCAATTCTGAGAAATAAAGTCGCAATTGAGAGATATATAGTTGCAATTCTGAGAAATAAAGTCGCAATTGCGAGATATATAGTTGCAATTCTGAGAAATAAAGTCGCAATTGAGAGATATAAAGTCACAATTAAGAGATATAAAGTTGCAATTCTGAGAAATAAAGTCGCAATTGAGAGATATAGTTGCAATTCTGAGAAAAAAAGTCGCAATTCTGAGAAATAGTCACAATTAAGAGATATAAAGTCGCAATTCTGAGAAATAAAGTCGCAATTGCGAGATATATGGTTGCAATTCTGAGATATAAAGTCACAATTGAGAGATATAAAGTCACAATTAAGAGATATATAGTTGCAATTCTGAGAAATAAAGTCGCAATTGAGAGATATAGTTGCAATTCTGAGAAAAAAAGTCGCAATTCTGAGAAATAGTCACAATTAAGAGATAAAGTCGCAATTCTGAGAAATAAAGTCGCAATTGCGAGATATATAGTTGCAATTCTGAGAAATAAAGTCGCAATTGTGAGATATATAGTTGCAATTCTGAGAAATAAAGTCGCAATTGTGAGATATATAGTTGCAATTCTGAGAAATAAAGTCGCAATTGAGAGATATAAAGTCACAATTAAGAGATATAAAGTTGCAATTCTGAGAAATAAAGTCGCAATTGAGAGATATAGTTGCAAAAATGAGAAAAAAAGTCGCAATTCTGAGAAATAGTCACAATTAAGAGATATAAAGTCGCAATTCTGAGAAATAAAGTCGCAATTGCGAGATATATGGTTGCAATTCTGAGATATAAAGTCACAATTGAGAGATATAAAGTCACAATTAAGAGATATATAGTTGCAATTCTGAGAAATAAAGTCGCAATTGAGAGATATAGTTGCAATTCTGAGAAAAAAAGTCGCAATTCTGAGAAATAGTCACAATTAAGAGATAAAGTCGCAATTCTGAGAAATAAAGTCGCAATTGCGAGATATATAGTTGCAATTCTGAGAAATAAAGTCGCAATTGTGAGATATATAGTTGCAATTCTGAGAAATAAAGTCACAATTGCGAGATATAAAGTCACAATTAAGAGATATAAAGTCACAATTAAGAGATATATAGTCGCAATTCTGAGATATAAAGTCGCAATTGAGAGATATAAAGTCACAATTAAGAGATATATAGTTGCAATTCTGAGAAATAAAGTCACAATTGCGAGATATAAAGTCACAATTAAGAGATATAAAGTCACAATTAAGAGATATATAGTCGCAATTCTGAGATATAAAGTCGCAATTCTGAGATATAAAGTCGCAATTGAGAGATATAAAGTCACAATTAAGAGATATATAGTTGCAATTCTGAGAAATAAAGTTGCAATTGTGAGGGAAAAAGACAGAATTGAGACTTTTATCTCACAATTGCAAGTTTTATCTCACAATTGCGATCTCACAATTCTGATTATATAACACATCATTGCGAGTTTATATCTCGAAATTCTGACATCTTTTCTCAATTGTGAGTCATCAGCCCAATTTTAAGGGGGAAAAAAGATTTTTCCACTCAGAATAGTTTATATCTCACAATTCGGATTTTACAGCACACAATTTCGACTTTATATCTTGCAATTCTGACTTTATAACATGCAATTGCGACTTTACATCACGCAATTATAACTTTATATCTCGCAATTCTGAGAAATAAAGTCAGAATTGCGAGATGTAAACTCGCAATTTTGAGAAAAAATGTCAGAATTGTGAGATAAAAAGTCGCAATTACCTTTAAATTAATTAGCTTCCATACAAAGTTAATGTGTAAGTGGCTAATGAAATATTTTTGCACAAATGGTCTCCACCCAGGGTCCTATGCAGGAATTTCTAAATATGCTACTGAGGTCTCAAAAGTGACCTTTTTCTGAAGTTTTGATGTTCTTGATTTACACATGTGCGTTTTAATGAGTTTTAAGGCCCCCAAATTTGGATAACTAGCTTTAGAAGCATGTTAGTGGGCAGTGGCATTCAAGTTTTTGTCAAGATGACAGTTTAAATTTTACAATGAATGATTTACAAGGGGAAATGCAGAATGAATATGATTATTGTTCACATGCAGGCTATATCAAAACACAATCACATATTCCAAACAGGTATGTTTCAATGATTAGGCCTATTCTGCACACAAATTCTTGGCCTATTCTCATAGGCTCTACTCTTCAGCACGATGGTGACCTAAAAATGTTTATTTAACAGTGTTGGCAGTGTAAACCTGTTTTACAACTTACAGCATATAACTGTTAAAATACATTCTGTGGGTGTGTCTGTTTATCTGACACTGTTAACCCTTTCTACCCCACAGGAAAATCTACAAAACAGCAGTGAGATAATTAAGTGAATACGTTCGTGTTTGTTGAGCATTAGTGATGAGCACCTGCTGTTAACAAGCAGAATCACAGAAGGAAACAGGAACACACCAACAGAAAATAGGAAAACACAAGATCTACAACTGACTTCCAGGCATCACACATTATCACACTTGTTATTATCCAGTATTACTTTATATCTGCCATACATCTATAGATGTTGTTGAGATGTTTAACTGAAAATGTTTGGTTTGAAGTTACCATTATAGAGATCAGTGTTTGCTTTAGTTGAGATGCTGACCATTGACTTTTAATTAGGGGTTGGGTATCTGTTGGGTTTTATCCGATACCAGTACCTACTCGGTATTTTTTAAACGGTTCTGGGGTCTCATTTATAAAGCGGGGCTGGAAACGTACGTACGCCAGTTTCCACGCAAAGTTTGTGATCTATAAAAAACAATCTTGACGAGAGAATGTGCGCACCATTAAGCAAACTTTGAGCCGTGCGTACGCACATTCTGGAGACAAAGGGAATTGGCGACACTGATGGTGAGCTGGAGTTAAATGTTTTTTTGGTCACTTTTAGATGGAAAATCTAAAGAAAATTATAGCCTATCTACCCTCAAGTTTCCGAGGGGCGCTCCTGTAAAAAATAAAGTGGGTGAAACTTCCGGTGACGCGGCGGAAGTAGCATTCCAATGGTATTTTGTGTGTTAGTTAGCGAAGAGGCTAGCTGTTTTTCTGAGAATTATTTTACTATTTAAAGACGCAAATCTTTATGAGAGATGTCGTTACGGAGCTCAGAGACAACATGTGCTGTTCGCGGTTGTATGTATAACCGGACTAAACTAATTTAGTGGCTTAAACGGGATTGTTTTGAACATAAGCTGAAAACGAAATCAGAGTGATCCTGCCAGAGCCCGTCTCTGATCCTGCCAACGACTGTAGTTTCCATCACCTCCAAAAAGACGACGAATCTTCCTGTGTACATTTGTTTAAATTCTTAATGTTCTATAAACTCTATCAGCATGTGATTGGCTGTTCACTACTGATGTTACACCTAAACTCAGGATCAAAGCCTGTGTTGACAGAATACCAAATGTGCCAGTTAATGTATTCAAGCAGCACATTCATTTATAATTTTGAATAAACTCCAAAGCACAATGACTAAGTGTGTATTTTTTATTTTAATTGTTTGTCAGCTCGCACAACTGTCTGTCACCATGCCTTGATGAGTATTGATTATAAATAATGTTATTATAATACACTGTGGAGGGTAAAGGTACTGTTATTTCACCCTTTTTCATTTCGTTGAGATTGTGTTCCCACATCGTTAGCTAGTTTGGATCGCTATAACTTGAATGACTGTCAACTGTTGAATGAACGAGTGTCAAGCATGTCAAGTTGCGCTTTGATTACTTCCAACCGGAAGTCGCGCCCACTTTTGCCGCAAGGCCTCATGGGGCGTAGGAAACTTGTGGATGGGCTACAAAAAGAAAATAGCCTACAAATAAAATTTCACTCACCAAGCCAATCACTTAGAGCCAGTATCCATCACTTCTTAAGTTTCTGCGCCAGCACGTGCGTTGGGCCGTTTAGTGAAACTGGCGCACATAATCTAACGGCAGATGAACCATAAATCTTCATGAGTAGGCTAATACAGTGCACATTCTCAATAACGGTTTAAATAAATAAAATAATGATTTAAACTATGTTTTACTTCTGATATAAACATTTCGATTAAATATGCCATTCTCTTTAATGGAGTTAAAGACTTAAACTACATAAAATTATTACTGAGAAGTTGCAACAAAAAAAAATTCAATAAATAGAAATATATATTTGTTGTGGATGCAATGCTTTGGAACACCTTTCCTCTGGCATGCAGTGTTTTAATATTTTATCTAGAGATAATTGCTAATCAAGATAATAGGTTGTCTGAGAAAATAGTTCCATGCAAATAATAAATTGCGGCTCGCCATGCAAAAAGTTATGGGTGCACCGAGAGTGCACATACTCTATTTGTTGCACATTAGTATTAACGGACTCCTGTATGCCATTTTAAATGTCTTTACCTTGAATACAATCCATCAAGTCTTTACTGGTGAAATAGTCTACTTGTTTGCTTTATTCTGCAATCTATAAAATATAAACATTATGTAAAAAAATGTATATATAGAATAGTTGAAATATTGTTACAACCCTAGGATTTGTGTTTTTGTTATGTTTCTGTTGTTTTGTGTCTGTGTTTGTCTGTCTAGGAACGTCCTCTGATTGGTTCCTGAAGGCTGATTGATGCTTGGTCCTGATTGGTGCAAGGTACTTTAAAAACAAAAAAAGCACAGCTTCACTTCCTCTAGAGCAGTGTTTCCCAACCCTGTTCCTGGCGGCACACCAACACTGCCCCTGCGTCCCAATTCGCATACTATCCGTCCTGAATAGTATTTGAAAATAGAATTAGTACGTCCCAAATCGTAGTATGTTGAAATGAGTGTTTCAAAGATACCCGGATGGTCTACTTTTTCCGGTCAGAATCCGAAGTGTAGATCGATGCACACTCTAACGGCTGATATTGCCCACAAACCATTGCGCGTTGGACGAGGATTCGGTTAGAACTACAAACACGAGTAAAAAAGTGTTAAAAAACTACAGCACGTAGTCGATACGGAGGACGCGCGAGTCCCCGCGGTTGTGTAGAGAGGTTTAGATAAAGAGCTTTGAGTGATTAATTATCAGTATCTAACCTGACGAAAATTAATTTATTCAATCTTGTCCACATTATATTGCATTTGAGGCAGCACTGTGAACTTTTATAAAGACACGTTTAGCCATTACGTTTTAAATGCATCATTATATTCAAATTGTAAACATGAGGAGAGCATGAAAGACCCACAACTGGCAGACGAACGTGCTCTCCGAAACGGTAGGAAATAAAATTAGATAGAATGGAGGATTTTAACTGTGACAAGATGATTGACAGGGCAGTTTACGGTGACAGGATGCACGCAGCACGCGACAGAGCTGTCCGTTAAAGATGACGTGATAGTATGTCCCAAAGCTACACACTCAAAAGTATGTACTTTTTCCTCAAAAAAAGAGTGCCGCCAGGAACAGGGTTGGGAAATACTGCTCTAGAGACATGTAGGCTCTGTCCGAAATTGCCCCCTATACGCTTAAATCTTAACGCTTAAATAAACCACTTTTAGTGCTATTTAGCACCATTTTTTTTTAGAGTGTACAAACATTATCCTGGAAAGCATTAGCCCAGCTCTGTCATATGCTCACTGAATGCATTGTTTGCGTGTGTGTGTGTGTGTGTGTGTGTGTGTGTGAGTGTGAGTTTTTGACATGATGAGAATGTTGTACAGGATCAGCCCTTCATTTGTGTGCATGTTAGATATGCATTGTATTGGATCTAATCATTTATTTTTACAAAAAAACAAGAAGAGTGCTCTAAATGGCAGTTTTTCCCATTCATTTCTATAGGGTGCCCATTTTTGGGCAAATACGGGATTAAGGAGTTTTTTTTTTCTTCACCCAATTAACATTGTAGAATTAAGTCAAAAAAAATTGAGTGTGTACTGGAGGCAAACTTAGGAAAAGTAGCCAAGTCTTGTACCGCTCAGATCAAGGAAAGTATTTTTAAAAAAATAATTAAAACTAATTTGCCCAAATTTGTCCAGAATACGGTTTTAGGGTTAAAAGAAGGTACACCGCCATTTTGCTCCGACGAAACTGACTTGAACGCACCTCACGTCGTAAACACGACTTCCCACCTCGTACGTACGAACTTCCCAGGAGGACTTGAACGCAGCATTAGATCAAACAGTAACCAATGTAATTCCATTAAACCCGGTGTAATACTGTCTGCTTTTTAATCCCATTTGTACTCTGGCTATTGCATTTTGTATCATTTTGCAACTTCACTATTGAATACATAGGATTTCTGAAAGATTACATTACCTGCTGTCTGGCTCGTTGGCTGTCGCTCTGTGAATTGGGCCTATGGGGAAATGATAAAAAAAAAAATCCAGCTTAGTGGTTTGTTACACACACACACACACACCTGCATTTAAGGACGCTGTTCTGAGATATTCAGTGTCTGCTATATTCGGTGACACTGGGCGGAGCTAACATGAATATTATCCTGTTTTGCTTGAAAAACTGGCAGAGCGAGACCCTTTAAGATCAAAAAAAAAGAAAAAAAGTAGGCCAACTAAGTAGCACAAATTAAATAAATTGTTCCCAACTTAAAAAAAAAAAAAAAAAACTCAGTTAAAACACAACAATGATGACAAATATTTGCCGTTTTATCTAAGACCCGAAGATCTGGTCTAAAAAACACTTTTATTTTGTAGTCGTACAGTATTTGATAGGCTATGTGGAAGATGGAGTTCATAAATAAAACTAGCTTTTTAGGTCAAACTATTTCTAACATAGGCTATCTAAAATTGGCTAAATGTTATTTCACAACTGATGCATGGAGGAAATCCAGTCAGATGTTATTAATTAATTAACAACAGACAATCAAATAATAAATGAAGAGTAAAATTAATTCAACCATTATCAGGATTAAAATGTTAAAAAGAAACAAAATAAGCAATCACTTATATATCAAAGTAAAATATCATTAAAACATTATCATTAAGTTGTTTGAGAGATCTCTCTTTGAAAAGACAGGTTGTGAGTCCAAATGAGACGGACGTGTATAGATATTAATCTCCCAATTTTACAGTTCCTCATCGAAGCTAAGTTCCTCTCTTCATATATATAGCATCGAAGCACCAAACATGTCGTTTTCACACTCTGAGGTGTCTGCCTGCGAGATGTTTAGCTAAGATATAACATTTATTTAACACTTCATTCTGAGAAATTCGTGCATTTGTGCTCTATAATTTCCCCTTATCTAAATCACTAATAAAATTCACCTTAAGTCAAGCTACATTTGAGGCATAAAGATTAGTAAATCATCTACAGGACAATCTGGATCCTATTAAATCTTTATGTACACAATGTTAATCTTTTACATTGTAATCTTTTAATGTTTAATATTTCTGTGTGTGTGTGTGTGTGTGTGTGTGTGTGTGGACCCCCAAATTCCTGATATTCCTCCATTGACTTAAGACCAGGGTTCAGTTGGTCAATGGCAACAATGCGCCTGAACACACACCTCGTTTTCAGACCAGCAGCTCATAAATAGGCACGAATGCATTTGCTATGTAAACACTTCTGTGATAGACATACGTAATGGGAATGTTCATCGTTAAACTTAAAAAAACAACAAAAAAACAATCCAAGCAAGTAGGGATGGGCAACGATTAATCGCATCCAAAATAAAAGTTGTGTTTACATAATATGTGTGTGTAGTGTGTATAATTAATTTGTATATATAAAAACCCACACATGCATGTATATATTTAAAAAATATGTGCATATATGTATTTTTTTATATATATATTTATTCACAATTAATATTATATATAAATATAAATATTTGATATATTAATAACACATTTTTCTTAAATATATACATGCATGTGTGGGTATTCATATATACAAATTAATTATACACATGCTTGTATATATTTAAGAAATATGTGCATGTATATATTTTATATTTTATATATATTTATTCACAATTAATATTATAAATATAAATATTTGATATATCAATGACACATTTTTCTTAAATATATATATTTAAGAAATATGTGCATGTATATATTTCATATATATTTATTCACAATTAATATTATATATAAATATAAATATTTAATATATTAATAACACATTTTTCTTAAATATATACTTGCATGTGTGGGTATTTATATATACAAATTAATTATACACATGCTTGTATATATTTAAGAAATATGTGCATGTATATATTTTATATATATTTATTCACAATTAATATATATAAATATAAATATTTGATATATTAATAACACATTTTTCTTAAATATATATATATTTAAGAAATATGTGCATGTATATATTTTATATATATTTATTCACAATTAATGTTATATATAAATATTTAATATATTAATAACACATTTTTCTTAAATATATACATGCATGTGTGGGTATTTATATATACAAATTAATTATACACATGCTTGTATATATTTAAGAAATATGTGCATGTATATATTTTATATATATTTATTCACAATTAATATTATATATAAATATAAATATTTGATATATAATTATAACACATTTTTTTAAATATATACATGCATGTGTGGGTATTTATATATACAAATTAATTATACAGACTAGACACACATATATTATGTGAACGCAAACTTTTCTTTTGGATGCGATTAATCGTTGCCCATCCCTACACCGCTGCTTCAATTACAATGAGTAATTATAATCAAGGTATTAATTAATATTTTTCCTTCTGAATATTAAATGAGTTGAACGACTTCTCTAGACTTGTTGTGAGATTTGCGTTGTTATTACTGAAATGCTTTTCATGTATTGTGATGTGAATGCCGTGAGAGTGCTTACTCATTTAGCCTGGTTTCCAGAAATAAAACAGGGATTTGTTTTGTGTTTTAGAAAGGTCTCCAAAGTGTTAAAACATAAAGGGGTCATTGAAGCATTTCTTTGGTAAAGTCTTACTCCAGTTAGACTAAAGTTTAGCTGTCCTTGAGAGAAAGAAGGCGTTCTCTTGATGTTTTGAGACGACTCTCCTGTTTATAGTTAGAGCCTGGCCAAATCCAACCTTGGAAAAGCAGTGTGTCGGTGTGTGTGTGTTAAGTCTTCTTGGTTGCAGGTTAAGAAACCACTGCCATTATTGGAGATTGACTAAGTTGTTCTGGAAATATTGGCGCCCAGCAACCCAAATCTGCCACCCTGAAAAATTGCCCTCCAGAACCGAAGTTGCAAATCTCTGCCCTACGGCTTCTGCGTTGAAGCACGGTGACATTTTTTAATAACCAAAATTGCAAGCTTCAGTTATTAAAAATCCAGGGTTAAATAGGAATCATTTTCACAATTGCATATATCACACTTGTTTACATTTGCTACACACTGTAAAAAATTTGGAGTAGGAAAAACCTTGCTAAACGATCTCACTCAGAAAATGCTAGTAAATTTACAAAGATTTGTCAAGTAAAAACCTAAACATATTTATCAGTAGCTTTAATTAGAAATCTTTAAGTTAAATTTACTTGGAATGTGGAATTAAGTAAACTTTACAGGTTAAAAGGTTGATTAATACCGATTTCCTTTGCCTTTGTATTACACTTCACTAAAACAATTATCTTGAATTTTATTAGTCATTTATAGTATGTTCTTTACTCAGATCATCTAAGTAATTTATATATACATCATGTCAGACTTTAAGCCTTATGTGAATGCAAACACCTCAATACTTGGTAGACAATACACAATGGTGGTAACATTTGATGGATCGTTTTTGTGTTTGAATGTGTCGTTTTAAGCAAAAAAATTACTCGAAATGTCACAAAATGGCAATTTACTAATACTGAAAACAAAAATCAATGATAAAACAGTGTAAATAGCTGGAAACCAGTGAAAAATGAGCCTCATTAATTATTCAAGGTCCAGTGCATGATGGGAACCCCAGTATCAGAAAAGTTGAGTAATTTTTACTTAATTTTATTGAGTTGATATTACACTTTCATTTATACTCGCTTGAAATAAGTACTGATATGGAATTTACTTAGTTTTTTAAATTCTTGCCTGAACTAACTTTTTCAAGGAAATTACATTGGGTTTTTTCACTAGTATTTACTTCACCAAAAAATAATTTTTTACAGTGCACATTGGATTGGAAAAACAATCTTCAAAGTCATAGCCTTTTGTTTTACTCAGCATTTGCTTAAGGGTAAAGCAAGGCAAGTTTATTTATAAAGCACATTTCATACACAATTGCTTTACAAAGAAGAAATCACAACAATTCAAACAGGTTAGAAATAAAATAAAATACAGTTACAGTGGGACGAACAGTGGCACAGTGCTCATTCAGTAAATGCACAGTTTTGAGTCTGGATTTGAATGTGCAAAATATTGAGGTCCTCCTAACCCATTGAATGATTTCCTCACAACTGTGTTCCTGTTATGATCCTCGATATTTTGTTGTGTGGGTTGTTGGTGATCTGTGTGTGTGTGTGTGCAGGGAGTGATTGCAGCTGGAGGACCCTGATTGGTGGATCTACAGATGCACAGCGTTTAAATTCCTGCTCCAGTCTGAATTCCTGCTCCAGTCGACAGATCCCAAACTTTTCGATTTGATTATGATTGTTTTTTTGTGTTGATGAGTTACTTTGACTTTGTTTATATGATGTAGGGGTGTCCTGCCATTTGATTTGACTTCCTTTGCGATCTATTTATTTTCAGGGAGTTAGGGAAGTTATTTTGTATTTTTGGTTTACTCTCCGTGTAGGTAAAATAAAGTATTTTTTTGTTTATACGTTTATTTTTGTTTATTATTTTGGCCTTGGGGGCACCCTGGGGCCTGTACCATGAAGCCGGTTTAGGTGGCTAGCTATGTTTCAGTTTAGTTTGTGCCAACCCTGGGTTTTAGGTAGGCTACCATGAAAGTTGTTTGGCTTTTAGCAGTGTTCATCGCCATAGTAACTTAGGCCCCGTCCACACTACTGCGTTTTCGTTTAAAAACGGAGAATTAAAACGAATACGATCTCCGTCCACACCAGCGTTTTGTCTGCGTAATAGAAATGATCTCCGTCCACATTAAAACAACTGAAAACATGACCATTCACCAACACTGGGCATGCGCGCGCCGGTGTAAACAGTGGTTGGCGAATCAGGGAAGGACACGTCATGACTGATAACACCCAAACATAGAGCCGAGCGTGAGCCTATGCGTCATCGTTTGTAAACTCCTCCGTTTTGTCTCGTCCACACTAAAACGCCCTTCGGAGATTCAAAACGCAGCTGCAGCGTTTCTAAACTTCTCCGTTTTAGGTCTTCGTCTTTCCCGTTTTAGTGTGGACGGGAGGTGCAAACGTAGCAAAAGGTCTCCGTTTTTAAACGAAAACGGGCGGGGCATTACACTCCACGGCTAACCTGGTCCGAGGCAGGTTATGTTCCAGGTAAGAGGTTGCAAACCGAACTTGGACCAATCAGCTGTGAGCAAAGTGACACGTGTGACGTGATAAAGTCACTCCACAGCAAATGATTTTAAAAAACAAAATCATGGCTTTTAGTAAATAAATTTGTATGATTTATAAATTATTTCTGTAATTATTATACCCTAAAACGATCTCACACGTATAATTTCAGTTAATCAATTATTATTACACAGATTTTAAATGAACACGTACAGTAGGCTATATAAAGGTAATATAAATACGATTTAGAATCAATAAATGAAGCTATAAAATGACTACATGTGAGCTTAAATGTTCAATTCTCTTGTGAACTAACTAACAACTTTTACTTGCACTGATATACAGTAGCGAGACTTTCTTTTAGTTGTACTCTTTCATAGACAGCTATTTTCTTCTTGCTGTGTAAATCTGTTTAAATTCTTAATATTTTAATACTTTTATTTAATTAATGAATTGTGCTACTTCTCTCTTGAGAAATTTATTTCAATGAGTTTTGAAAGAGTTTCACTCTTTCTCAGCATGTGATTGGCTGTTCGCTATACTGATGTCACACCTAAACTCAGGATCAAAGCCTGAGTTGACAGGGAAAGTTGAAGATCAGCATCGCAGTACCAACAAAGCCTGGCTGGATTGGTTTGGTTCTGTCAACTTGAAACTAATCCTGCAACCCTGAGTTTGTTCAACTACCATCATGGTACATAATCCTTTAACTTATCACTATTATTTCCACTACAAACAAAATAAATCATCTTTTTTTTTTGTGGAACTTAGATTTTGTGTCTTTGGTGATCTTTCCTTTTTAACATCATTTAAAACTACACGTCCATCCGTTCCGTATAATACGGGACATAACAGTTCCTTTTAGAAAGAAATGTTGTCAGTGAGATTTCCAGTCCGGATTTAGACCGTACCATACATAGTACTGAGACTCTCATTATAGTCGCAAATGATTTGCTCTTATCATCCGATCGTGGTTGTATCTCGCTATTTGTGTTACTCGATCTTAGTGATGCATTTGATACCGTCGACCACAACATTCTTTTAAATAGACTAGAAAACTATGTTGGCATTAGTGGAATTGCATTAGCATGCTTTAAATCATACTTCTCTGACCGTTAAATAGTTTGTAGCAATAAATGAAGAGATGTCTTATCGATCACAAGTTCAGTATGGCGTACCACAAGGCTCAGTACTAGGACCGCTGCTATTCACCCTGTATATGCTACCATTAGGAGAAATCATTAGGACACATGACATTAGTTTTCACTGTTATGCTGATGATACGCAGCTCTATATATCTCTCTATATTATTCACACACAGACGAAACGTACCAATGCACAAAATGAACAGAATGCATAACTGAAACAAAAAATTGGATGACTAGTAACTTCCTACTACTAAATTCTGTCTAACACTTGATGGCTGCTCTGTGAAGTCTTCGTCGTCATTAGGAACCTCGGGGTGCTCTTTGATGACAATCTTTCTTTTGAAAGTTACGTGATAATATCTGTAAAAACACATTTTTCCATATTAAAAATATATCTAAATTACGTCATATGCTCTCATTGACAAATGCGAAACAGTTCATGCATTCGTGACATCAAGGCTATTTTTATAATGCTCTACTTGGTGGTAGCCCTGCACGCTTGGTGGTTGCCCTATGTAAAACAATATACATTGTTAAAAGCACTATATAAACGAGGATGACTTGACTTGAAGACTGGAGTAATGATGCTGAAAATTGAGCTTTGATCAAAGGAATAAATTACACTTTACACTATATTTACAAAGACAACCGCTATTCTAATTTGGAATAATATTTCACAATTTGTACTGTATTTTTGATCAAGTATGAACACATATAAGAGCATAACAGTAGAAATGCTGGATCATTTTAAGAATACGGCAGCTATTGTTTGCTGATAAAGGCTTCCATATCATTGAAACATAATCCTGCATGTCAAACTCTTGAGTCAGTCTGAATACACAGGCTAGAATAGCCAAAACATCCACCATTATATTCGCAGGATTAAGCATACAACAAAGGCCGAATTCAGAACAGCAGAAATAGTACTAGTACTAGTAAAGTAGAATTAAACTCAATATGGGCATTCTATGTATGTTCCAAAAGGGTAAAAAAAACAAAGACAATTGAATCTTAAGAACAAACGGAAACACCCAGTTGGATAAACTCCACACTCATGCAAGTCTGGAGAATCATGACTGTTAATGAAAAGGGAGGGATTATCGTTAATTAGCCAAAATTGGTAGAGTACAAAAAAACAAAGGACAGCATCTCAACAGTGTGACTAGCTGTTGGACAATGGCAGGAAGTTGGTGTGTTGTTCAGTCTCTGGCACTTTGTGTTTGGTTCTGTGTGTTCTGTCATGCTGTTCCAAAGTGGAGTAATCTGCCCCAAAGTCCTCAAGCTCTGATGTTCCAGCAAACTGACCAGCGGGTTCAACAGCAAGCTAGTCAGCAGTTTCCTCAGTCAGTTCAAGCCAGTCAACAGTTTTCTAAGCCAGTTCAACAGCAATCAAGTCAATGGTTTCCTCAGTCTGTTCAACAGCAAGCTAGTCAGCAGTTTCCTCAGTCCGTTCAAGCTAGTCAGCAGTTTCCTCAGTCCGTTCAACAAGCTAGTCAGCAGTTTCCTCAGTCCGTTCAACAAGCTAGTCAGCAGTTTCCTCAGTCCGTTCAACAAGCTAGTCAGCAGTTTCCTCAGTCCGTTCAACAAGCTAGTCAACAGTTTCCTCAGTCCGTTCAAGTTAGTCAACAGTTTCCTCAGCAGTTTCAGCCAGTGGCAAAGGCAGAGCCCGTTGACAAATGTGCTGTAGCTGATTATGAGCAGATCCAGTGTGGACCGCCTGGTATCAGTGGTGCCGAGTGTGCAGCTATTAACTGCTGCTTTAACGGACAGCAGTGTTACTATGGGAAGGCCGGTAAGAGTGTAGAGTCAATGTAAAGGTGTTTCTTGTTAAACCGATTCATCAATAACCAGCTCTTGTACCTTGTTCCAGTGACTGTCCAGTGTATAAGAGATGGTCAGTTTGTGGTTGTGGTGGCTAGAGATGTCACTCTGCCTCGTTTGAGCCTGGATTCAGTCCGTCTCCTGGGTGGAAATGATCCAGCTTGCAGTCCTGTGGGATCCACACCTTTCTTTGCCATATACCAGTTCCCTGTCACTGCGTGCGGCACGAGTGTGATGGTGAGTAGCTGCTTGTGGTTTTGTTCTGCATGGCTTCGAATGGATTGGATGCCAACAGTGTTACTATTTGCAGGAGGACAGTGGGTATGTGGTGTATGAGAACAGAATGACCTCCTCGTATGAAGTGGGTGTTGGACCACTTGGCTCCATCACAAGGGACAGCCATTTTGAGTGGGTGATGTATGCTTCAGCTTGTTTGTTAATCCTTGGCAAATGCTACAAGCTCACTGTTTGTTTTCCAGGCTTCTCTTCCAGTGTAGGTACTCTGGTACTTCTGTGGAAGCTCTGGTTGTGGAGGTCAACACTGTTCCTCCACCTCCACCAGTAGCTGCTCCTGGACCCCTCAGGGTGGAGCTTAGACTCGCAAATGGTCAGTGTGTCACCAAAGGCTGTGCAGAAGGTAAGGGTTTGTCCCAAGTATGGTTAAAGCCTTTCTAAAACTCCAGTTTCTGGTTGAACACTGAATTCTTCCTCAGGGGACGAGGCGTACACGTCCTACTACAGTGATGCTGATTATCCTGTTACAAAAGTCCTGCGGGAGCCTGTGTATGTCGAGGTGCATGTTTTGGAGAGGACTGACCCCAACATTGTCCTGATGCTGGGACATTGCTGGGCGACTTCAACCCCGAGTCCACTCAGTCTACCCCAATGGGACCTTCTGGTTGATGGGTGAGTACGGCCAGTCTTTGTCCATCTAGTGTGCTGTAAGGAGTTTCTGATTCCCTCTTTGCCTTTCAGATGCCCTTACCAGGATGATCGTTACCTGACCACATTGGTTCCAGTGACTGGATCGTCTGGTCTTCAGTTCCCGACCCACTACAAGCGCTTTATTGTGAAGATGTTCACATTTGTTGATCCCTTATCACTGGCTCCTCTGCAGGAAACCGTATGCTCCGTAGCCTTACCTCAACCCTTAATAGTGCTTTTTATAGTGTACTCTATGGCTAAACCTTTTCTCCCTCTGTTAGATCTTCATCCACTGTAGTACAGCAGTGTGCCATTCCTCTTCTGGCTCCTGTGAGCAAAGCTGCGCTAGGAAAAGTGAGTGCTCGCTGTAAACCGGCTTGGGAACCGTGAGAATTTGGTGTTTAAATGCTTCTACCACTTCTCTTACAGGAAGGGACACTCCCATCAAGACCATCTCTAGTGGGCAAACTGTGGTGTCTAGTGGAGAAGTTAACCTGGTCATGTAAATTTAATAAACTGGTATTGATGTTCAACGAATCGGCTCTTATGTGACTGTTCTTGTTTTTATTAACTGGACCACACTACTGAAGTTCCACTTGTGCTTTAGCAAGGTGGTTCATTCTGATTGGTGCTTGATTTTAGCAAAACCAGCCAAACTTCTGCCCAAGCCATTTCACTAACATACTTGCCAAGCACCAGTTGCAAACCTGGGTTCCCATGCTTCTGTAAAGCTCAATATTTTATGTAGCAGGGTGCAGACTTCTCACAGATTATTTTGCCAAGGATTAACAATGGTAATTGTGACTTTTTTTCACAATTGTGAGTTTCTTGGAGTTGTGACTTACAGTATTTTTGACAAATAGATCCTGCATACTGTGTGTAGACATTCTTTTGATTTTTGTGTTGCATGAAAGTGCCATCATTTGGATAAAAGAAGAAATTTCTCAAATGAGAAATTATTGTTTTACCATTATTGTGCAGCCCAACTTGTTGTGTGAAGGGCTTTTAAATCCCTTCATTGCATTGAAATGCTCAATTTCCATATGTCTTGTGATGCTTGTTTGTGTGCATCTACAGACCACAGTGAACATACTCAGGGAAGTGAGTCCCAGTCACAAACTCAATGCTGGCAGACTGTGGCAAAGCATTGATGGTAATCAATGTTTCTTGAGCAGCAAATGCGCCTATTAGAACGATTTCCAAAGGACCATGTGACACTGAAGACTGGAGTAATGATGCTGAAAATTCAGCTTTTATCACAGGAATAAATTAGCCTGGGTTTCCCCATGCTGCCTTGCTGGAGCGTGATTTTATTCACGCTGTTAGGCAGCATGGACACCATGAACCAAATTTTCCCCTGAAATAGGGAACCAATCACAGAATGGGGAGGAAACACAGGTGCATTTGATAGACTTTCGTAGCACCCAATAATACGGCTCTGGGCATTCGTAAACCATGCCTCAAATACAAGAAAATGAACATGTGGTTTCCAGATCACGTCTCATTCTAAATGATACATGGTCTGGCGTTAGCCAGTTTAGGAATAAATGACACTTTACACTATTATTTTGAAAACAACAGCTATTCTAATTTGGAATAATATTTCACATTTTGTACTATTTTTGATCAAATGAATACAGCTTTCAAAAGCATGAACACTTATAAGAGCATAATAGTAGAAATGCTGGATCATTTTAAGAATACGGCAGCTATTGTTTCCTGATAAAGGCTTCCATATCATTGAAACATAATCCTGCATGTCAAACTCTTGAGTCAGTCTGAATACACAGGCTAGAATAGCCAGAACATCCACCATTATATTCGCAGGATTAAGCATACAACAAAGGCTGAATTCTGAACAGCAGAAATAGTACTAGTAAACTAGTAAAGTAGAATTAAACTCAATATGGGCATTCTATGTATGTTCCGAAAGGGTAAAAAAAAACAAAGACAATTGAGTCTTAAGAACAAACGGAAACACCCAGTTGGATAAACTCCACACTCATGCAAGTCTGGAGAATCATGACTGTTAATGAAAAGGGAGGGATTATCGTTAATTAGCCAAAATTGGTAGAGTACAAAAAACCAAAAGGCAGCATCTCAACAGTGTGACTAGCTGTTGGACAATGGCAGGAAGTTGGTGTGTTGTTCAGTCTCTGGCACTTTGTGTTTGGTTCTGTGTGTTCTGTCATGCTGTTCCAAAGTGGAGTAATCTGCCCCAAAGTCCTCAAGCTCTGATGTTCCAGCAAACTGACCAGCGGGTTCAACGGCAAGCTAGTCAGCAGTTTCCTCAGTCAGTTCAAGCCAGTCAACAGTTTTCTAAGCCAGTTCAACAGCAATCAAGTCAGTGGTTTCCTCAGTCTGTTCAACAGCAAGCTAGTCAACAGTTTCCTCAATCAGTTCAATGGCAAGGTAATCAACAGTATCCTAAGCCAGTTCAACAGCAAGCTAGTCAGCAGTTTCCTCAGTCCGTTCAACAAGCTAGTCAGCAGTTTCCTCAGTCCGTTCAACAAGCTAGTCAGCAGTTTCCTCAGTCCGTTCAACAAGCTAGTCAGCAGTTTCCTCAGTCCGTTCAACAAGCTAGTCAGCAGTTTCCTCAGTCCGTTCAACAAGCTAGTCAGCAGTTTCCTCAGTCCGTTCAAGTTAGTCAACAGTTTCCTCAGCAGTTTCAGCCAGTGGTAAAGGCAGAGCCCATTGACAAATGTGCTGTAGCTGATTATGAGCAGATCCAGTGTGGACCGCCTGGTATCAGTGGTGCCGAGTGTGCAGCTATTAACTGCTGCTTTAACGGACAGCAGTGTTACTATGGGAAGGCCGGTAAGAGTGTAGAGTCAATGTAAAGGTGTTTCTTGTTAAACCGATTCATCAATAACCAGCTCTTGTACCTTGTTCCAGTGACTGTCCAGTGTATAAGAGATGGTCAGTTTGTGGTTGTGGTGGCTAGAGATGTCACTCTGCCTCGTTTGAGCCTGGATTCAGTCCGTCTCCTGGGTGGAAATGATCCAGCTTGCAGTCCTGTGGGATCCACACCTTTCTTTGCCATATACCAGTTCCCCGTCACTGCGTGCGGCACGAGTGTGATGGTGAGTAGCTGCTTGTGGTTTTGTTCTGCATGGCTTCGAATGGATTGGATGCCAACAGTGTTACTATTTGCAGGAGGACAGTGGGTATGTGGTGTATGAGAACAGAATGACCTCCTCGTATGAAGTGGGTGTTGGACCACTTGGCTCCATCACAAGGGACAGCCATTTTGAGTGGGTGATGTATGCTTCAGCTTGTTTGTTAATCCTTGGCAAATGCTACAAGCTCACTGTTTGTTTTCCAGGCTTCTCTTCCAGTGTAGGTACTCTGGTACTTCTGTGGAAGCTCTGGTTGTGGAGGTCAACACTGTTCCTCCACCTCCACCAGTAGCTGCTCCTGGACCCCTCAGGGTGGAGCTTAGACTCGCAAATGGTCAGTGTGTCACCAAAGGCTGTGCAGAAGGTAAGGGTTTGTCCCAAGTATGGTTAAAGCCTTTCTAAAACTCCAGTTTCTGGTTGAACACTGAATTCTTCCTCAGGGGACGAGGCGTACACGTCCTACTACAGTGATGCTGATTATCCTGTTACAAAAGTCCTGCGGGAGCCTGTGTATGTCGAGGTGCATGTTTTGGAGAGGACTGACCCCAACATTGTCCTGATGCTGGGACATTGCTGGGCGACTTCAACCCCGAGTCCACTCAGTCTACCCCAATGGGACCTTCTGGTTGATGGGTGAGTATGGCCAGTCTTTGTCCATCTAGTGTGCTGTAAGGAGTTTCTGATTCCCTCTTTGCCTTTCAGATGCCCTTACCAGGATGATCGTTACCTGACCACATTGGTTCCAGTGACTGGATCGTCTGGTCTTCAGTTCCCGACCCACTACAAGCGCTTTATTGTGAAGATGTTCACATTTGTTGATCCCTCATCACTGGCTCCTCTGCAGGAAACCGTATGCTCCGTAGCCTTACCTCAACCCTTAATAGTGCTTTTTATAGTGTACTCTATGGCTAAACCTTTTCTCCCTCTGTTAGATCTTCATCCACTGTAGTACAGCAGTGTGCCATCCCTCTTCTGGCTCCTGTGAGCAAAGCTGCGCTAGGAAAAGTGAGTGCTCGCTGTAAACCGGCTTGGGAACCGTGAGAATTTGGTGTTTAAATGCTTCTACCACTTCTCTTACAGGAAGGGACACTCCCATCAAGACCATCTCTAGTGGGCAAACTGTGGTGTCTAGTGGAGAAGTTAACCTGGTCATGTAAATTTAATAAACTGGTATTGATGTTCAACGAATCGGCTCTTATGTGACTGTTCTTGTTTTTATTAACTGGACCACACTACTGAAGTTCCACTTGTGCTTTAGCAAGGTGGTTCATTCTGATTGGTGCTTGATTTTAGCAAAACCAGCCAAACTTCTGCCCAAGCCATTTCACTAACATACTTGCCAAGCACCAGTTGCAAACCTGGGTTCCCATGCTTCTGTAAAGCTCAATATTTTATGTAGCAGGGTGCAGACTTCTCACAGATTATTTTGCCAAGGATTAACAATGGTAATTGTGACTTTTTTTTCACAATTGTGAGTTTCTTGGAGTTGTGACTTACAGTATTTTTGACAAATAGATCCTGCATACTGTGTGTAGACATTCTTTTGATTTTTGTGTTGCATGAAAGTGCCATCATTTGGATAAAAGAAGAAATTTCTCAAATGAGAAATTATTGTTTTACCATTATTGTGCAGCCCAACTTGTTGTGTGAAGGGCTTTTAAATCCCTTCATTGCATTGAAATGCTCAATTTCCATATGTCTTGTGATGCTTGTTTGTGTGCATCTACAGACCACAGTGAACATACTCAGGGAAGTGAGTCCCAGTCACAAACTCAATGCTGGCAGACTGTGGCAAAGCATTGATGGTAATCAATGTTTCTTGAGCAGCAAATGCGCCTATTAGAACGATTTCCAAAGGACCATGTGACACTGAAGACTGGAGTAATGATGCTGAAAATTCAGCTTTTATCACAGGAATAAATTAGCCTGGGTTTCCCCATGCTGCCTTGCTGGAGCGTGATTTTATTCACGCTGTTAGGCAGCATGGACACCATGAACCAAATTTTCCCCTGAAATAGGGAACCAATCACAGAATGGGGAGGAAACACAGGTGCATTTGATAGACTTTCGTAGCACCCAATAATACGGCTCTGGGCATTCGTAAACCATGCCTCAAATACAAGAAAATGAACATGTGGTTTCCAGATCACGTCTCATTCTAAATGATACATGGTCTGGCGTTAGCCAGTTTAGGAATAAATGACACTTTACACTATTATTTTGAAAACAACAGCTATTCTAATTTGGAATAATATTTCACATTTTGTACTATTTTTGATCAAATGAATACAGCTTTCAAAAGCATGAACACTTATAAGAGCATAATAGTAGAAATGCTGGATCATTTTAAGAATACGGCAGCTATTGTTTCCTGATAAAGGCTTCCATATCATTGAAACATAATCCTGCATGTCAAACTCTTGAGTCAGTCTGAATACACAGGCTAGAATAGCCAGAACATCCACCATTATATTCGCAGGATTAAGCATACAACAAAGGCTGAATTCTGAACAGCAGAAATAGTACTAGTAAACTAGTAAAGTAGAATTAAACTCAATATGGGCATTCTATGTATGTTCCGAAAGGGTAAAAAAAAACAAAGACAATTGAGTCTTAAGAACAAACGGAAACACCCAGTTGGATAAACTCCACACTCATGCAAGTCTGGAGAATCATGACTGTTAATGAAAAGGGAGGGATTATCGTTAATTAGCCAAAATTGGTAGAGTACAAAAAACCAAAGGGCAGCATCTCAACAGTGTGACTAGCTGTTGGACAATGGCAGGAAGTTGGTGTGTTGTTCAGTCTCTGGCACTTTGTGTTTGGTTCTGTGTGTTCTGTCATGCTGTTCCAAAGTGGAGTAATCTGCCCCAAAGTCCTCAAGCTCTGATGTTCCAGCAAACTGACCAGCGGGTTCAACGGCAAGCTAGTCAGCAGTTTCCTCAGTCAGTTCAAGCTAGTCAGCAGTTTCCTCAGTCAGTTCAAGCCAGTCAACAGTTTTCTAAGCCAGTTCAACAGCAATCAAGTCAGTGGTTTCCTCAGTCTGTTCAACAGCAAGCTAGTCAACAGTTTCCTCAATCAGTTCAATGGCAAGGTAATCAACAGTATCCTAAGCCAGTTCAACAGCAAGCTAGTCAGCAGTTTCCTCAGTCCGTTCAACAAGCTAGTCAGCAGTTTCCTCAGTCCGTTCAACAAGCTAGTCAGCAGTTTCCTCAGTCCGTTCAACAAGCTAGTCAGCAGTTTCCTCAGTCCGTTCAAGTTAGTCAACAGTTTCCTCAGCAGTTTCAGCCAGTGGTAAAGGCAGAGCCCATTGACAAATGTGCTGTAGCTGATTATGAGCAGATCCAGTGTGGACCGCCTGGTATCAGTGGTGCCGAGTGTGCAGCTATTAACTGCTGCTTTAACGGACAGCAGTGTTACTATGGGAAGGCCGGTAAGAGTGTAGAGTCAATGTAAAGGTGTTTCTTGTTAAACCGATTCATCAATAACCAGCTCTTGTACCTTGTTCCAGTGACTGTCCAGTGTATAAGAGATGGTCAGTTTGTGGTTGTGGTGGCTAGAGATGTCACTCTGCCTCGTTTGAGCCTGGATTCAGTCCGTCTCCTGGGTGGAAATGATCCAGCTTGCAGTCCTGTGGGATCCACACCTTTCTTTGCCATATACCAGTTCCCCGTCACTGCGTGCGGCACGAGTGTGATGGTGAGTAGCTGCTTGTGGTTTTGTTCTGCATGGCTTCGAATGGATTGGATGCCAACAGTGTTACTATTTGCAGGAGGACAGTGGGTATGTGGTGTATGAGAACAGAATGACCTCCTCGTATGAAGTGGGTGTTGGACCACTTGGCTCCATCACAAGGGACAGCCATTTTGAGTGGGTGATGTATGCTTCAGCTTGTTTGTTAATCCTTGGCAAATGCTACAAGCTCACTGTTTGTTTTCCAGGCTTCTCTTCCAGTGTAGGTACTCTGGTACTTCTGTGGAAGCTCTGGTTGTGGAGGTCAACACTGTTCCTCCACCTCCACCAGTAGCTGCTCCTGGACCCCTCAGGGTGGAGCTTAGACTCGCAAATGGTCAGTGTGTCACCAAAGGCTGTGCAGAAGGTAAGGGTTTGTCCCAAGTATGGTTAAAGCCTTTCTAAAACTCCAGTTTCTGGTTGAACACTGAATTCTTCCTCAGGGGACGAGGCGTACACGTCCTACTACAGTGATGCTGATTATCCTGTTACAAAAGTCCTGCGGGAGCCTGTGTATGTCGAGGTGCATGTTTTGGAGAGGACTGACCCCAACATTGTCCTGATGCTGGGACATTGCTGGGCGACTTCAACCCCGAGTCCACTCAGTCTACCCCAATGGGACCTTCTGGTTGATGGGTGAGTACGGCCAGTCTTTGTCCATCTAGTGTGCTGTAAGGAGTTTCTGATTCCCTCTTTGCCTTTCAGATGCCCTTACCAGGATGATCGTTACCTGACCACATTGGTTCCAGTGACTGGATCGTCTGGTCTTCAGTTCCCGACCCACTACAAGCGCTTTATTGTGAAGATGTTCACATTTGTTGATCCCTCATCACTGGCTCCTCTGCAGGAAACCGTATGCTCCGTAGCCTTACCTCAACCCTTAATAGTGCTTTTTATAGTGTACTCTATGGCTAAACCTTTTCTCCCTCTGTTAGATCTTCATCCACTGTAGTACAGCAGTGTGCCATCCCTCTTCTGGCTCCTGTGAGCAAAGCTGCGCTAGGAAAAGTGAGTGCTCGCTGTAAACCGGCTTGGGAACCGTGAGAATTTGGTGTTTAAATGCTTCTACCACTTCTCTTACAGGAAGGGACACTCCCATCAAGACCATCTCTAGTGGGCAAACTGTGGTGTCTAGTGGAGAAGTTAACCTGGTCATGTAAATTTAATAAACTGGTATTGATGTTCAACGAATCGGCTCTTATGTGACTGTTCTTGTTTTTATTAACTGGACCACACTACTGAAGTTCCACTTGTGCTTTAGCAAGGTGGTTCATTCTGATTGGTGCTTGATTTTAGCAAAACCAGCCAAACTTCTGCCCAAGCCATTTCACTAACATACTTGCCAAGCACCAGTTGCAAACCTGGGTTCCCATGCTTCTGTAAAGCTCAATATTTTATGTAGCAGGGTGCAGACTTCTCACAGATTATTTTGCCAAGGATTAACAATGGTAATTGTGACTTTTTTTTCACAATTGTGAGTTTCTTGGAGTTGTGACTTACAGTAATTTTGACAAATAGATCCTGCATACTGTGTGTAGACATTCTTTTGATTTTTGTGTTGCATGAAAGTGCCATCATTTGGATAAAAGAAGAAATTTCTCAAATGAGAAATTATTGTTTTACCATTATTGTGCAGCCCAACTTGTTGTGTGAAGGGCTTTTAAATCCCTTCATTGCATTGAAATGCTCAATTTCCATATGTCTTGTGATGCTTGTTTGTGTGCATCTACAGACCACAGTGAACATACTCAGGGAAGTGAGTCCCAGTCACAAACTCAATGCTGGCAGACTGTGGCAAAGCATTGATGGTAATCAATGTTTCTTGAGCAGCAAATGCGCCTATTAGAACGATTTCCAAAGGACCATGTGACACTGAAGACTGGAGTAATGATGCTGAAAATTCAGCTTTTATCACAGGAATAAATTAGCCTGGGTTTCCCCATGCTGCCTTGCTGGAGCGTGATTTTATTCACGCTGTTAGGCAGCATGGACACCATGAACCAAATTTTCCCCTGAAATAGGGAACCAATCACAGAATGGGGAGGAAACACAGGTGCATTTGATAGACTTTCGTAGCACCCAATAATACGGCTCTGGGCATTCGTAAACCATGCCTCAAATACAAGAAAATGAACATGTGGTTTCCAGATCACGTCTCATTCTAAATGATACATGGTCTGGCGTTAGCCAGTTTAGGAATAAATGACACTTTACACTATTATTTTGAAAACAACAGCTATTCTAATTTGGAATAATATTTCACATTTTGTACTATTTTTGATCAAATGAATACAGCTTTCAAAAGCATGAACACTTATAAGAGCATAATAGTAGAAATGCTGGATCATTTTAAGAATACGGCAGCTATTGTTTCCTGATAAAGGCTTCCATATCATTGAAACATAATCCTGCATGTCAAACTCTTGAGTCAGTCTGAATACACAGGCTAGAATAGCCAGAACATCCACCATTATATTCGCAGGATTAAGCATACAACAAAGGCTGAATTCTGAACAGCAGAAATAGTACTAGTAAACTAGTAAAGTAGAATTAAACTCAATATGGGCATTCTATGTATGTTCCGAAAGGGTAAAAAAAAAACAAAGACAATTGAGTCTTAAGAACAAACGGAAACACCCAGTTGGATAAACTCCACACTCATGCAAGTCTGGAGAATCATGACTGTTAATGAAAAGGGAGGGATTATCGTTAATTAGCCAAAATTGGTAGAGTACAAAAAACCAAAAGGCAGCATCTCAACAGTGTGACTAGCTGTTGGACAATGGCAGGAAGTTGGTGTGTTGTTCAGTCTCTGGCACTTTGTGTTTGGTTCTGTGTGTTCTGTCATGCTGTTCCAAAGTGGAGTAATCTGCCCCAAAGTCCTCAAGCTCTGATGTTCCAGCAAACTGACCAGCGGGTTCAACGGCAAGCTAGTCAGCAGTTTCCTCAGTCAGTTCAAGCTAGTCAGCAGTTTCCTCAGTCAGTTCAAGCCAGTCAACAGTTTTCTAAGCCAGTTCAACAGCAATCAAGTCAGTGGTTTCCTCAGTCTGTTCAACAGCAAGCTAGTCAACAGTTTCCTCAATCAGTTCAATGGCAAGGTAATCAACAGTATCCTAAGCCAGTTCAACAGCAAGCTAGTCAGCAGTTTCCTCAGTCCGTTCAACAAGCTAGTCAGCAGTTTCCTCAGTCCGTTCAACAAGCTAGTCAGCAGTTTCCTCAGTCCGTTCAACAAGCTAGTCAGCAGTTTCCTCAGTCCGTTCAACAAGCTAGTCAGCAGTTTCCTCAGTCCGTTCAACAAGCTAGTCAGCAGTTTCCTCAGTCCGTTCAACAAGCTAGTCAGCAGTTTCCTCAGTCCGTTCAACAAGCTAGTCAGCAGTTTCCTCAGTCCGTTCAAGTTAGTCAACAGTTTCCTCAGCAGTTTCAGCCAGTGGTAAAGGCAGAGCCCATTGACAAATGTGCTGTAGCTGATTATGAGCAGATCCAGTGTGGACCGCCTGGTATCAGTGGTGCCGAGTGTGCAGCTATTAACTGCTGCTTTAACGGACAGCAGTGTTACTATGGGAAGGCCGGTAAGAGTGTAGAGTCAATGTAAAGGTGTTTCTTGTTAAACCGATCCTCATCAATAACCAGCTCTTGTACCTTGTTCCAGTGACTGTCCAGTGTATAAGAGATGGTCAGTTTGTGGTAGTGGTGGCTAGAGATGTCACTCTGCCTCGTTTGAGCCTGGATTCAGTCCGTCTCCTGGGTGGAAATGATCCAGCTTGCAGTCCTGTGGGATCCACACCTTTCTTTGCCATATACCAGTTCCCCGTCACTGCGTGCGGCACGAGTGTGATGGTGAGTAGCTGCTTGTGGTTTTGTTCTGCATGGCTTCGAATGGATTGGATGCCAACAGTGTTACTATTTGCAGGAGGACAGTGGGTATGTGGTGTATGAGAACAGAATGACCTCCTCGTATGAAGTGGGTGTTGGACCACTTGGCTCCATCACAAGGGACAGCCATTTTGAGTGGGTGATGTATGCTTCAGCTTGTTTGTTAATCCTTGGCAAATGCTACAAGCTCACTGTTTGTTTTCCAGGCTTCTCTTCCAGTGTAGGTACTCTGGTACTTCTGTGGAAGCTCTGGTTGTGGAGGTCAACACTGTTCCTCCACCTCCACCAGTAGCTGCTCCTGGACCCCTCAGGGTGGAGCTTAGACTCGCAAATGGTCAGTGTGTCACCAAAGGCTGTGCAGAAGGTGAGTATTTGACCCAAGTGTGTGTCTGAAGCTCCAGGTTGCAGTGGTTTCTGGTTAAATGCTGAATTCTTCCTCAGGGGACGAGGCGTACACGTCCTACTACAGTGACGCTGATTATCCTGTTACAAAAGTCCTGCGGGAGCCTGTGTATGTTGAGGTGCATGTTTTGGAGAGGACCGACCCCAACATTGTCCTGATGCTGGGACATTGCTGGGCGACGTCAACCCCGAGTCCACTCAGTCTACCCCAATGGGACCTTCTGGTTGATGGGTGAGTAAGGCCAGTCTTTGTCCATCTAGTGTGCTGTAAGGAGTTTCTGATTCCCTCTTTGCCTTTCAGATGCCCTTACCAGGATGATCGTTACCTGACCACATTGGTTCCAGTGACTGGATCGTCTGGTCTTCAGTTCCCGACCCACTACAAGCGCTTTATTGTGAAGATGTTCACATTTGTTGATCCATCATCACTGGCTCCTCTGCAGGAAACCGTACACTCCGCAGCCTTACCTCAACCCTTAATAGTGCTTTTTATAGTGTACTCTATGGCTAAACCTTTTCTCCCTCTGTTAGATCTTCATCCACTGTAGTACAGCAGTGTGCCATTCCTCTTCTGGCTCCTGTGAGCAAAGCTGCGCTAGGAAAAGTGAGTACTCGCTGTAAACCGGCTTGGGAACCGTGAGAATTTGGTGTTTAAATGCTTCTACCACTTCTCTTACAGGAAGGGACACTCCCATCAAGACCATCTCTAGTGGGCAAACTGTGGTGTCTAGTGGAGAAGTTAACCTGGTCATGTGAATTTAAATCTAATAAATTGGCATTTATTTTCATTGAGTTGGATCTTGCATGACTGTTCTTGGGATTCATTTATTGGGCCACAATACTAAACTAAAGTTGCATTTGTGCTTTAGCAAGGTTGTTCATTCTGATTGGTGCTTAACTTGAAGGAAACAAGCCAAGCTTTTGCCCAAGCCATTTCATTGAACAACTTGCTCCTATGCTTCTCTAAAGCTCAATAATTTATTTAGCTGGGCGCAGACTTTTTTTTTTTTTCTTGTGGTTTGTTTTGCCAAGGAGTAAAATATAATGGTAATTGAGACTTATTTCACAATTATGGGTTTCTTGGTATTGTGTTGCAGTATTTCTGGCAAAAAATAAACCCTAAGTTGACGTTTACATGAAGTGCAGTAATTCTGATTTCTCAAATAAGAATCATGAGTATCATTTTAACCATCATTGTGCAACCCAACTTGTGTGAAGGGCTTTTAAATCCTTTTATTGCATTACTATTATCCATTTCCAGATGTCTTCTGATGCTGATGAGCTCAATTGGCCCATGCCAGAACCCGTCTAACGGAGAGCCTCGGCACTTCCTATTAGCCCCATTGTGCATCACCTTGGTTGCAGTTCCACTAGAATTCCACTGGAGGTGATCGTGGGCGAGTGCAGAATGAATGGGAGTCTATGGGGCTAAATGGCTAAATGTGTCTCTTTCACCTGCTTGTCATTAAATAAAAATAGATTTTATTGTTGATTCTGCAAGTTCAAAATAGATTATAGGCCAAAAGTCAAATAAATGAGTTCTTTTGGCCTTTTGATTTCTTACAGGTTAGGCCGTTGTTGGCTGGAGCACGCTAGCATTCTGCTATTGTGTGACGTCATCACATTTTTGAACGGATTTTTAGAACAGATAAGTGAACTTAAAAATGTAATTTTCAGCTGAGTGTATTTTCTTAGCCCTCCCTTTTGAATGCAACTTTCAAATTACTTGACAAAAAATTACATCCTGAGAAAAGTAGATTTCTGGGGGTGAAACTCCCAGATGTTTGTGTGCATCTCCAGACTACAATGAACATAGTCAGGGAAGTCGCAAACTCAATGCTGGCAGGCAGTGGCAAAGCATTGATGATAATCAGAAAGGTTTCTTGAGCAGGAAATCAGGCCGATCTTGAATCTGCTGTTTTTGTCAAAGATATTAGGAAAAGCAGCATCCTCTCAACCGTGTTCCTTTCATGAAATAAATGATATTTGTGAGGATTTTGACTGTACCATAGTATTATTGAGACTGCTCTCATTAGAGTCACAAATGATTTTTTCTGATGAACCGTCATGCGTTTATAAATCCATTGATCCAGTCCAGCAGGTGTCAGTGTATCTACTGTTAATTCTTATATGTGAGTAAAGAAGAAAATGGTCTCCACATGACACCACGTTTACCAGTTAAACACTGATCTGATTCACACGGAGCTGCTAAAGCTGCATTTAATGAGCAATGAATCTTTCCGATGGTTCTGTCAAAAGCAGTGATTCACCTGCGAGTCAGTCTGTGAGTAGTGTTTGTTTACCTCATGATTGAATGTTGTTTGCTGAACATATGGCAGCTGCATCACATAACGCCTTAATTCACGTGAAGAAATGTGTTTGTTTTGAGTTCAGGATGTCTGTCAGCTGAAGATCGGATTCATCGGAGCGGGAAACATGGCGTTTGGAATCGCGCAGGGCATCATCGCGTCAGGTGCAGTTTAAGATCCTGTCCAACGCACAAACATATTTTTACTTAAAGAAAAGCAAAACATAGATTTTACCAACACCTAACGCCCATTATATATCTATGAACCTAACCCTGATATAACCCAGTCAGATAACGTTACTTGTTGTCATTTCGAAATTTCACAGACTGACTGATGACGCGTTTTAACGGTTTTTATATTATTTATTTATATATTTATTTATTTAATGTATTTATATAACACTATACTTTGTATTATATTACATTATTTTATTATATTATATACTTTATATTATATAAAAAAAATATTTAAATAAACAGTTAACGCTACTTGGATGTTCGCCAGCGTCATATGTGACGTCACGAAATGGGCGTGGCCGCGAACTGGTTGGCAGAAAGAACCAAAACATACGCAGCAGTCTATGTGTTCTGTCAGCAAAATGATAATTCTTTATACGAAAAAGCTAAAAGGAGATATAAGGTAAAGCTTTTATATAACCAGGGTTCATGTTCTATGCCTGATCCATATCGCCTGTGTGAGAATTGGAGCAAATGCCCTAACACATGGCCACATTTGACATTTGGCAACATCTACCTGTATCTCATCGACACGCCATCTATGTTTACCAGAAGGCGTACAAATCTTTTGTCCCGGGTTCGAATCCACTGTGAGACACCCAATGTGTCCCTGAGCAAGACACTTAACCCCTAGTTTCTCCAGAGGCGTGCGACCTCTGACATGTATAGCAATTGTAAGTCGCTTTGGATAAAAGCGTCAGCTAAAATAAATAAATGTAAAAGTGATTTTGTTGTCATGTTCTTCTGTTTTCTGTGCTGTAGGGAAGGTTCCACCCACTAATATAATTATTAGCGCTCCATCCATTAACAACCTTCCTCGCTTTCAGGTAAGGCCTGTGACATCATTAACATTTTAATTATGCAGATCCTTAAAAAAAGTCAATAAATGTTATGGTCATATTTCAACCTTGAACTAAGACAATTATTTTATCATGTTCTTCAGTGACAGGTTTGTGTCAATATTCTCACAGGAGAGAGGCGCTTCCGTCACTCACTCGAATGACGAGGTTGTCGAACGCTCTCGGTTGGTCTTTCTGGCCGTTAAACCTCACCTCGTTCCAAAGGTTCTAAATGGAATCTCACGGAATGTCACTCAGGAACACATCATCGTTTCCATGGCAGCGGGAGTCACTCTAGAAACACTTGAGGAGGTGAGGATTTATCATGTAGACTGTAAAAATATATGGACGTTGTGTGCGTGACATCACCCATAGCGTTTCAGAAGAGCATTTTTGAAGCCCAAAGTGGGCGGAGCCGGCTGTCGCCATCTTGGCTGCGCGTCACTCCTGGATAAACGAACATGTGCGGTGAGGTGATGTGATGGCTTAATATTAGAATGAGTTATAAAAAAAATTCAGCCCCCTCACAGCGATCGACCAAAACCACTTTTTGCACCAGACTGTAAACATGTTTTATTCTGCTGTAAAGTTGCCCATTTTAACATGCGGCTCTATGGGATTGACTCTGTTCTGCAGCGCCTCTAGTGGCCAGTTGATGAACTGCAGTTTAAGTCATTTCAGTGTTGGATTCATGAGAGAGACCGGAAGAAATTTACATAGTTTATCATCACCCAAATCTAAATCTTAGTGACCAAAATGATGGCAGAACTATTGCTTTTTCTAACCTCCGAGAACATCAGATATCATTGCTGTCTGTGTCCCTAGATGTTGCCGACGGGGACACGTGTGATTCGTGTAATGCCCAATCTTCCCTGCGTGCTCCTGGAAGGGGCGCTTCTCCTCGCCTCGGGCTCGTGCGCTGGGGAAGAAGAGGAGACGCTCCTGAAGACACTCCTCAGCCCGTGTGGACTGGTGGAGGCGGGGCCTGAGGCCTGGATTGACGCCCACACGGGCTTGAGTGGCAGCGGCGTCGCGTTTGTGAGTGGCAGCGGCTTCTTGCCTATACATGAATCAGATTTTTCTATACATTTCACACACATTACTTGAAGTATGCAGGGGTTTTCAAACTGGGGTCTGAGGAAACATTTAGAGTAATGCTGGAAAAAAAAATATTATTATAATAATAATAATAATTATTATTATTATTATTAAAATAAATCATTAAATATAAATTAATTAACATAAAATCTAACAGTACTATAAGTAGGAACAAAATAAAAATTAAGGATTACGAATAATATTTACACATATTTATAACATTAATTTTCCAACATAATGTAAATTGGGTTTGCTTGGGAATTTAGAGTGAAACTGTAAAATAAATAATGAATTAAATGATCAAACTAAATACATTTAAATAAATGAATAAATAATCTAACTGTACAGTAATATTCTGGGTAGATACAAAATAACGATGAAACGTAATAGAAATAAAATATTTACGGCCTGAGCACTTGGTCTGTTTATTTCCGAATGATATTTTATGCATATTTATTATATCAAATTGTCACAATATAAATTGGGTTTGATAGAGAATTTAGAGAAAAATTGTAAAATAGATAAAATAGCATTCAAATAACTAAATAAATCATTTGAACAATCAAATAGAAGTAAATATTTAAAAATAACATTAAACTAAATCATTTAACAAATAAATAAATGCATCTGTGTAAATTAATAATAAATAAAATTAGAGGTATATTTTAAATGAACATAAATAATTGCATTTAAATTAAATAATAAAACGTATTATAATAGTAATACAAATAAAAAAAATAAAATAAAAAAAATATTTTTTTAGTACTATTAAGTAAAAATGTTTTGATAATGTAACATAATTGAAATGAAATATTTTACACATTTTTAGTTTTTTTTTTTTTTCAGTATTAATTGGGTCATTTATACATGGTCCAATTATAGTCTAGTTTTATTAAAACTAATAAATAAAACTGAATAAATAAATGATTGAAAAAAATAAATTAAAGAAAGAAATGTAATACAGTACTATAGTGAGCAGGAAGAAAATGTAACATAATATAAATAAAATACATTTTACACATATTCATCAAATACATTTTTCACTCTATAAATTGGGTCTTTATGCATGAAAATATATGCATAAGTGTGAGGATGATCATATTTGGGAGTCCTTGGCATCTAAAAGATTTGGAGTCAGTCACATTAACGTCTAGTCCAGCTTGCAGATGATTCTGATATAAACCAGAATCTGTGAATATCCTGAGATGAATATGAATATTCAGCTTTATTCACAGGTGTATGTGTTTGCGGAGGCGCTGGCCGAGGGTGCCGTCAAGATGGGGATGCCGAGCGCTTTGGCTCGACGGATCGCCGCACAGACAATACTGGTGGGAAATATTTCATATATATTATATAACGTTTGCTATTTTTTGCAGTCACATTTATACCATACGTCTACAGTGTAAAACCCAGATTTGTGTGATTGTTTCTATTGTCATTTTACATGCATTTAGCTGAAGTTTTTATCCAAAGCGAGCAATTCGTGACTGAGCCAACAATATTCATAATACACAATGCCAGGTTTCGACTAAAGTTAAATAGAATTGCATGAAATGAAGCTGTTACTATAAGGACCTAGCCTTTATTTTTAAAGCGCTTTATATAACACAGATTTTCAAAGCAGCTTCACAGTAATAATAAGCAGGAAAATAGTAGAATCAGTGAGGCAAACTACAGTACTTCAAATATGATGTAAAAAGACAATAGCATCATAATTCAGTTAATATGACCGTTAATATCCTTTATTTCACATACATTTTAGTAGAAATAATGTTTATTTGATAAATGCAAAAAGTGATTTCATTACTGTCCTTGTCTCGTTTTCCAGCACAAAATACAAAATTTTAAATGCTCTTATATCAGGAGACCATTTTTAGAGATGCAAAATGACTTCCTGAAGAAAAATGTATAACAAACTTAAGTGAGTTTTAAGCTTAAACTTCATTTTGATATCCTTTTTCAGAAAACATGACATTTATTGTGCATCTCATTCTCATGCAAATGTAATCTTGATTTAAAATGCCTCTTTTATGATATTTATTTTAAACGTTCCTATAAAATACAGCATCATAAAGGAAGGCATAAACTATCACCGGCACTTCCTGTTTGGGGAACTTCTGTTCAAAAAGACTGAAACGAATCATTTCAAATCATAAGATTGCCTTATAAATAAAGCTGATCCGTCAATTTTCCTTCATGATTTGTTTTCAGACACAATGAGAATAAATAACGTTATGCTTGGGATTTTAACGTGACATGTTATAAGAAGAATATCAATGGCAAGAGCTCGTTGTATCTTTTCCACATTATTAATTTATTTTTTTCCATTTGCAATCCGCTGTAAAAGTATGAAAAAGGACAGCATATACGGCACATTTGTGGTCTGTTCTCCCGAATTTAATTTACAATATTCCATTAATTCACTGGAAGAATCCTCGCGTCTCTTTCCAGGTTTGTTTTCACAGGTAAATGCAATTTATAATCTGTCAAAATGACGCAAATCACTTTGAAATAGTATCACGTAATGCTGAAGTTAATAAATATTTATGATTAAGGCTTGTTACACAATACAGATATATATATATATTAGACTACTACAGTGATATTTAACCAAAGAACCGTGTTGAAAGTACCTTGTTTATTCTTTTGTCCTTTTAAATTTCCTTTTAATGTTGAATGGTTTAAGGGGGAGTTGATTAATGTCATCTCACAGTGACATTTTAACAGATTGTGTTTATAGAGCAAGCCTTTCACTGATTGTGTACTGCTTAACGTACGTTACCATAATTCAAGCAAAGGATCATGGGGCGTGGGAATATGGTGAGTTTTCCGTAACATGCTGAACTCTGAAGGGTGTGTCGTGTCGCAGGGCGCTGGAGTGTTACTGCGTGACACCGGGAAGCTCCCGGCGGAGCTGAAGGCTGAGGTGTGTACGCCCGGAGGAACCACAATCCACGGGATCCATGCGCTGGAGAAAGCAGGATTCAGAGCCGCTGCGATGGGAGCCGTCGAGGCGGCCACTGAAAGAGCCAGAGAACTGGGGAAGAAATAGAAGATGCTACAGTATCTGTATGAACATCAGATTAGAGGAGGGACACTTAACTTAAAACCACTTACTGTATGTCTTACTTTATGCACCGAGAGAGTCGATGTTTTTGAAAGTTGACATCTGGTGCTAATCGATTTACAAATGCAACCATCCAAGGATGAGAATTCCTTGTGTTTTCTATGTGAAGTGGAACAGTCTTACGGGAACAATATACACATTGATATGTTTAATATGGTTCTTCATAGTATAATTTTAAGGTACTTGACAAACCACTGGGATTCAGAAACCAAAGCAGCTCGAAATGGGGACATTTTTTTACAAAAAAATTGTGTCAAAATCAGATGTTCATGTTCTGCACAAAGATATTATATTATACAGGACTTTAAACAATACCCGTTCCTGTCTTAGGGCCTTTTTTGATCCACTTCAAATGTTGACAATTCAAGGAATGTGTAAATAATATGAAAGATGTTTTGTGAATAAATGTTTCTGTCAAAGATTTTTAAAGCCTTATTTATTTACACCGTGCAAATTTAACAATAAAACATTCAGATCTAGGTAACATGGATATAATGTACAGAAATAATCGACGATTCCTTTTGTTTATGTAAAATATGTCGTTAAGAATATTATTATATTTTATTTTTGAATTAAAACGATAATTTCCAAGTTCTTTCACTTTTGTTTCCACAAAAAGGAGCAGATAATGTATTTCCCTGTGGTATTTCCTCAGAAATGGGCCCATTTGATGGCGTCATGTACGCAGTCGCGCTGGGAAACAGTGAGGAATGTACCATGTGGTAAAATGTCATAAAATAAAAGCCTTCTACCGCTCTATGTTGTGTTATGTATATATGTATCCAGATATAAAACTGTTAACTATTGATTACAAAAGCTTTTCTAGTGAAATGTTTATCAGTTTTGTGTGTGTGTGTTGTGGTATGATCTCCCCCGCTCGTGAGCACGAATGGTTCGCTCGGGTCTTGCTCGCTCCTTCTGTTCCGTGAGCGCGCGGCGAGCAGCAGCGATTCATTCATACAACATTAACCAAAGCGTTTAAAGTGAGTATATGTTTGAAAAATGATGCTGTTTATGTTCTTTTATTGCGTTTCTTTGTTTAAACGATTGAACAATGCTGTGCTGTAAATATACGGGGCTGTTAAAAAGCCGGTTAGACGTCATTCATCAGTTTATTTATTCATGTAAGAACAATCAATATGATTGTCACCTAATAGAAAGCTCGTGCTGATGTTTCAGTCGCTGTCATAATGAAAATCCGTTTAATCTTCTACATATATCTAGTGTTTTAGTTCTCATAGGCCTGACACCTCCATGTGCAGGAAGTCCAGACAGATTATCTTGAATAATGACGCATCTCATGTTTAATCTGAGATGATCTCTTGGTAAACCAGAGATTTCTACAGATTTATTGATTTTATGATCTGTTGATGTTATCTTTCTCTTTTTGAACCAGCGAAATGAGTGATTAGGCTTTAAAGAGAAGATACACATAAATCTATTTCCCCCAAAATCAAGTTCAGATCTTGACAGTCTTCTTGGTCACCATAAAATAATCTGTCCTCAAATGTAAAATTTTAGGAAGCCGTTTTAACACTGAATCCTTAAAAACATCCCCGCAATTATGCGTTTAAAAGACGTCTAATAGCGGTCCAAACACAGACGTAAAACCATCGCCCAAGAATAGACTAGTCATCAATTAGATAACAAAGAAATGAAAGCAAACACCCTGTAATCACTGTTGACTTTGCTTACATGATTGAATATTGACATCGCGCAAGTTATTTTGGCAAAAACTACCAAATTCAAGGTTATTTTAGCTAGAAGTGGGTTACTCATAGCCGGACTAGTGGGCCCATGACGGCTGTTGCTTTCTGGGATACTACTAGAATTTATTTTAATAATACTAGTATTATTTCGCATGATAAATCTTGACAGTATCATCCTGAAATATGACCATGATATGTCTTCCTACATGATTGTATAAGAAATGAAAAGCTATAGCCTACACTCCATCATTTAGAGTTAGAAGAACTGTTGCCAATGATAGAGACATTATAATCATAGACACAATTTTCCAATCATAGACTCTTAAGCATTTGCCTATTTAAATCCAAAAATACTCTATCATGATAATACCACATTTTTGGACGTATACTATGGAAATCAATCATTCAGTACCATTGTACATAATATATCTGATTGCATCCCTAGTAAGGGCATGTAAGATTCCTCTTGTGAGATACTTTTCTTGTTTGCACATTATGGTTTATTGCTTGCCTCTGTCTGGATGAGAAGAACGTGTTCAGCTACATACTGTTTTGTTTGGTCGCTTGTCCTCTTTGCTGAAGGTGAGTTTGGACAAACTGTCTCCCATCAGCATGCTGGATGTGGGATTTGGCTCATATTATTTGTCCCATGATGGATTTGAGTGGTTGTTTTGACCATTTTAAATATGATTGTCCTTTCTTTGAGTTTCCTTTTTTTATTCATTTTCAGACTTCATTGTAAAGCTCAGTGTTTAAATCGAATGCAACCATAATTGTTTATGTGTGTGTGTGGCTTGTTGTTCTGTCTTTGAAGTGTGTATTTTTGCTGCACCAAATCAAATACTAAAAAAAAAATGTATCCAAATCGGTTTCTCAAACACTTTTTTATTTATTTGTGTGCTAGTAATAGTAACCATTGGATTTGTGGTTAAACCAACCACAGTTAAACAAACATAGGTTATGTTTGCTAATTGTTCTCAAATTAAGGTATTAAAATGCTTTTTGGTCGACCGGATCACTAGTGGACGATTTTAAATACAGTCGTAAATGAAACGTTTTAAGCTTGTCGACCACTTTCAGAGGTAGTTGAAAACGCACAAGCCACAAAAGACGTCTACATGTACTCTCCACCTACTGACTAAAAGATTATGGGAAGAGCGCTAGCCAGACGGGACTCTCCCATGTGATATTAAAGTGTCCATCGAATGCGCACTTCAGTTCAGAATCTCGCTGGAAGTAGAAGGTCGTCTGGTTACTTTTCGCCTACTTTCTACATAGTACCATTTTTTCGAATACTACTATGTATTTGGACACACTGTTTGGTGTACTGCTAGTTGGGAAGTATTCGATTACGGATGCAGTGATTGGTTGTGTTCGAAATCCCCCCCATACCCTCATCCACTATTCCCCTACATCAGTACTAACTTAAAGAACAACTCCGGCGCAAAATGAACCTTTGGTCTAATAACACATCGGTACCGAGTCGACCGTTCTCTGGGATTTGTTTTCATGATAATCGAATGTAAAGAGTTTTATCTCTAAAAACTGTTTAGCTAGGGCATAGAGTAATGAAAAATAAAAATCGCTAGTTAAAGGGTTAGTTCACCCAAAAATGATATTTTGTAAATTTCCTTGCATAAATATATTAAAATATATATTTTTATGAGTGGATGCAGCACAATCACGAACATAATTAGACAATTTTAAAGGCGTTTTTCTCAAATTTTTTGCACCCTCAGTTTCCACATTGTAAAATAGTTGTATCTCGTCCAAATATTGTCCTATCCTAACAAACCACACATCAACGAGAAGCTTATTTATTCAGCTTTCAGATAATATATAAATCTCAATTTCAAGAAATTGACTGGTTTTTTGGTCCAGGGTCACAATTAACATGATCAACTTGTACTATTGCATCAGAATTAGGGCTGTCAACCGATTAATCGCATCCAAAATAAAAGTCTGCGTTTACATAATATATGTGGGTGCACAGTGTATAATTATTTTATATATATATATATATATATATATTTATATATATATAAATACACACGCATGCTTGTATATATTTAAGAAATATTTTCATGTATGTACTATATATAGATTTATATATAATTTATATTATATATAAATATTTTATATATAAATATTTTTTTTTCGTAAATATATACATGCATGCATTTGTTTTCATGATAATCGAATGTAAAGAGTTTTATCTCTAAAAACTGTTTAGCTAGGGCATAGAGTAATGAAAAATAAAAATCGCTAGTTAAAGGGTTAGTTCACCCAAAAATGAAAATTCTGTCAGTATTTACTGACTGTAAGACCTTCGTTCATCTTCGGAACACAAATTAAGATATTTAAGATATTAAGATCGCTCCTGCATACTAGTCCATAGGCTTCTTGAGGGAATGACTCTTGCTGTCCTCGAAAAGTCATTAAAGACATCGTTAAAATAGTCCAAGTGACAACAGGGGCTCAATCTTAACTTTATCAAACGACGAGAACACTTTTTGTGCGCAAAAAAATAACGACTTTATTTCAACTATTGGTTTATTTCTCCCTCTGCGCGAGTCAGGTTACTAGTTTAATAGCGTAAGCTTCTGTTATTGTACGTCACACGCATCACACACACATGACCAGCGTCGGCCAATAGTGAGCCTACATGTGACGTAGCTTTACGCAATCACACTACGTTAACTGACTACAGGCTCATGGAGAAGGAAGTGAATATTTGAAATAAAGTCGTTATTTTTGTTTGTTTTTGCGCACAAAAAGTGTTCTCGTCGTTTGATAAAGTTAAAATTGAGCCACTGAAGTCAATTGGACTATTTTAACGATGTCTTTAATGACTTTTAGATGCCATCAAGAGTCATTCCCTCAAGAAGCCTATGGACTGTATGCAGGAGCGATCTTAATATCTTAAATATCTTAATTTGTGTTGTGAAGATGAACGAAGGTCTTACGGGGTTGGAACAACATGAGGGTGAGTAAATACTGACAGAATTTTCATTTTGGGGTGAACTAACCCTTTAAAGCTTCTGCTCTGCGTATGTTTTTCTTTCGTCTCCTGTCCTGGTCGTATGTAAATTGCATGAGCTTATTTTGTCCATTCGATGGAAAACCTATATATTTCCCCGCCCATAGACCTCTTGCAGAAATCAGGACAGAAGTGGTTGAAACTGAAAGTGTACAAAAGAAAGAGATTAAAACACCAGGTGTAAACGGGAACGTGTCTTCCTCGTACGCTTGATCCGATCGACCAAAACGCACCTTAACAAGGTCTAAAAACAAATTTACACACTTCATGTTTAATGTTAACCTATTGCTGTGTAATTAATTCTCCAGTTCCCTGTCACTCTCCTTTTCCTCTCTTTCATTTATTTATCAATCCTCCTCCTCCTCTATATTTCCGGACACAAGAAAATGCGCAACAGAAGCCGCCGAAATTCTTCTTTGAATCAGTCGGGATCTTCCGAACGCCAGCCGAACGGTGCCGAGGGACGGTTGTCCAGCGCGGCTCTCGAGGGTCTGAGATCGGAGAGTTCGTCGATCTGGTTCGACCGCGGCGCGTACGAGAGAGCGGAGAGCCTTTACTACGTACGACTCTTGCAGGAGCCAAATGGCACGACTTCTCCCGCGAGCTGTTCCGATTCGTCACGAAAGCCGGAAACCTGTCGCCATCGAGGCCAAGAGGCGTGTCATCATGTCGTTGAAGACGTCTGGGTCAACAAACCCAACTTTGACCAAGCCGAGAGCAAGTTTGTGGGCCGGTCTCCCAATCAACCAAGATCTCTCCAACTGCAACCCAACAGTCAGACGTGCAGCGACGAGGGCTACCAATCACAAACCCCGACTCCGCCCACACCTGCTTCAAAGCCAATCAACGGCCTTCCTTGCCTGACTCCACCCCCAATGGGGGTGTGGCTACAGAAACCTCTTTTCGATAGAGCCGAGGCATCCTTTTATCAGAACCTGTACCGCCGCAACTCGACACCGAAAACCAGTAGAGATGAATCGAGCTCCAAGCGGCGGAATAACGACGTCGCTACGCTAAAAAAGCCTGTGGTTTGCGATCGCCAGGGTTCTGATGATGTAAGAACCAATCGAGGAGCAGCGACGTGTTATTTCTTGCATCCCGACAGCGAGGGGGTGTGGCTTGACCGTGGTCGCTATGTGGAGGCGGAGACTCGTTTCTATGAAGGAGCGGCGGCGAAATCCCTCAAAACATCTGTAAACCGTTCTAGCCGGAAGAAGAAGTATGATTCTATACCCTAGAAAGATTGCACACACACTTTCCCCGCACATTTGAGTTCGTTCACTCCCTCATGTCGCTCCAAACCTGCATTGCTTTCGTTTCTTGAACGTATTGAACTTCTTTCGGTTTCAATGGAGGAACGTAAGAAATACGGGTTTGGAACGACATGATGATAAAATTTACAGTTTTTTTGGTGAACTGTCCATTTTTAAGCGATGTTTTACTCTCAGGTAACATCAATCTCACCCATTTTATTTACATTCAATATGTTTACAAACCTTTTCTACTTCTTTTGTCCATTTTCATTGCATATTTTTCCTCATTTACACGTGTTTTGTCCCTTGTGTTGGCTTGAAAGATTCATTTGTCTGAGTTCAGATTTTTCTTTTCTTTCATTTGTTCTGTTGATGTCATTTTTGCATGGTTGCATTGCATTATTGTTTAATATTATTAGTATTATGTCCATATACTAGTTTTGGGGTTCGTTTTTATTTTCCATTTTCATTTTATTTGGTTTGTGGTTTCATTTTTATTACGTTTTATTTCAGCGCTAGTTATTTCAGGACATCTGAAACTAAAGGAAAATATTGCATTTGGATTTATTTAATAAATCACTGTATAATTTAATAATTTCTGATTATGTTGTTAATTATTTGGGGTGGATGAACTTGTTACGTTGAGTGTAAAAAAATAATATGCTGTGTGTACCACAGTTGATCTCAAACATCCTTTCATTTTCATTTAATTTTTCAATTTCAGGATGACTGCAGCGGACTGTTTGGCGCAGGAGAGGATCTGGTTCGAAAAGCCGCGTTACGATGAAGCAGAACGACGGTTTTACGAGCAGATGAACGGACTTACACAACACAAACAGGTTATAAACTCCAGAGACGACTCGTACTGTATATGCGACCCCTGGTCACATGATGTCGCACGGGTATATTTGTAGCAATAGCCAACAACACATTGCATGGGTCAAAATTATCGATTTTTCTTTCATGCCAAAAATCATTAGGATATTGAGTAAAGATCATGATCCATTAAGATATTTTGTAAATTTCCTTGCATAAATATATTACAAATATATATTTTTATGAGTGGATGCAGCACAATCACGAACATAATTAGACAATTTTAAAGGCGATTTTCTCAAATTTTTTGCACCCTCAGTTTCCACATTGTAAAATAGTTGTATCTCGTCCAAATATTGTCACCACACATCAATGAGAAGCTTATTTATTCAGCTTTCAGATAATATATAAATCTCAATTTCAAGAAATTGACTAGTTTTGTGGTCCAGGGTCACAATTAACATGATCAACTTGTACTATTGCATCAGAATTAGGGCTGTCAAACGATTAATCGCATCCAAAATAAAAGTCTGCGTTTACATAATATATGTGGGTGCACAGTGTATAATTATTTTATATATATATATATATATATATATATATATATATATTTATGTAAAAATACACACACATGCTGGTATATATTTTCATGTATGTACTGTATATAGATTTATATATAATTTACATTATATATAAATATAAATATTTTATATATAAATATTTTTTTTCTTAAATATACATGCATGTGTGTGTATTTATATATATATATATATATACAAAATAATTATATACAGTGAACCCACATATATTATGTAAACGCAAACTTTTGTTTTGGATACGATTAATCGTTTGACAGCCCTAATCAGAATGCACAGGACGTGTGCTTATACTACGATTCCACGTGATATTTTTGAGAAATAGTAGGTTCCAAATGTGCTTTTGATTAATTTTATCTTAAGATTTGTCCATTCCCAGGGAACTGAACCCATGACCTTATCGTTGCTAGCACTGTTTAAGCTACAGAAACACTTACTGTATACCAGCAAACACTGAGGTTTGTCTCTCGTCTCAGGACACAGGAGCCAACAGCATTCTTCAGGACATCGCTCGAGCACGAGAAAACATCCAGAAATCTCTCGCTGGGGTGAGTTGAACGAAAAACCTATGATTACTCTTCTCAGACGGGTACAAGCTCTTTTCTAGGGCTGCACAATTTGGGAGGGGGAATCAAATTGCAAGATATATCACAATTTTTATCAGTACAAAATAAGTATAGCTCTCCTGATAATAATAAAATTTATATATATATATATATATATATATGAAGAGTTCAGATGCAAAAGCCTCTAAATGCCATTTGAAATTTTCTTCTTTAATGATGATTTTTATCAAACTTTAGGCTTGGGCGGTATTACGGTAATATCGTATACCGCGGGATCTAAAAATAGCAACGGTATCATTTTCAATATCGTCATACCGTCAAAAAAAAACAATGCACTTAAACAGCCTAGGAGACAAGGAATCCTTGTCTCCTATATAAGTGCAATGTTTTAAATACAATTTATATAATGGCTAAAATGCTTATATCTGGTTCTCATGACGTGACAGTGTGGTGACGAGAGAGTGGGGGAGAGAGGGCAAAGATTGCAAGTTGCGCACTGTGACTTGGTCTCGAAGAAGAACACGACTTCTGCAGTTTGGCAGGGATGGGCATTTCAAGCAAAAATAATATTTAAAGATTGCCTGGTATTATTCGATTATTATTTGAAAATTGTGCCCCACCACCACATGCACGCCACATATGCATGTAGTCTACAGCGGGGCGGACCGTCCGTGTGACGCTTAAATATAAGCTAGGGTTGAAAAAAAAAACGTATTCCTTTCATATTTTTTTAATAATATGATGTTTTTCTATCTATGTTGATTTTATGAAAAGGGAACTTCATGAGATGACTAAGATAAGATCATAAAATGCGCAATATCGGAAAACATTTGGAATGGGTCAGTCAGACATGATTATGACCACTTATTACGTTTTGTTTTGTAGAAATCCTTTCTTTAAAACGAATTTCGTTTTGAATAAATTGCATCTTCATTTACTTTTTTTTTTTCATCAACGAATTTCCTGGATTAATTAATAATAAGCAAATATAGGACACGCGCCGGCGCGTGACTGGAGCGCGACTCATACATGAACTGAACCTCGAAACAAGATCTGAGAAGTGTATATATAGTAAGCTTGAAATGTCTTCTTTAACAATCTAAAAGAAATTAGCTGCTCTCTGCTTATGTTTAGGCTAATTCATATGAAGTGTGCATTACTCTTTATTCGCGTTCACTACCGCGCAGATGCGAGTTTGCATGCAATCTTTATCTTTGCAGCAATTGACATAGAAAACACGTTGGGTCAGTCAGACATGATTATGACCACTTATTACGTTTTGTTTTGTACAAAGCCTTTCTTTAAAACGAATTTCGTTTTGAATAAATTGCATCTTCATTTATTTTATTTTTTTCATCAACGAATTGCCTGGATTAGGCTAATAAATAAAAAGCAAAGATAGTAGCCTAATCAGGACACGCGCCGACGCGTGACTGGAGCGCGATTCATACATGAACTGAAACTCGGCATTTAAGATACATGTCTTAATGATCTGAGAAGTGTATATATATGTAAGCTTGAAATGTCTATACTTTTAAACAAAACAATTACAAGCTAAAAGAAATGGGCTGCTCTCTGCTATAGGCTTATTCATATGAAGTGTGCATTAGGCTACTCTTTATTCGTGTTTTCATACCATGAAGATGCCAGTTTGCATCGTCAATGCAATCTTTATCTTTGCAGCAACTGACATAGAAAACACTAGTTTATTAATAATTTTTTTTTTATCTCGGCTCCACTCGGCTCGCGTCGAGAGCTCGTGGCGTGTGATCTTCAGAAATGCGCTCCCCTCTCTAGAGGAAATATCACCACTCTGCTCACATTCTCTGGTGTGAGACAATGTGTATCTCCTGTTTTCTAATAGTTGATTGACAGCTTTTAGATGCATTATTGGAACCGACACTCTCTGGTTGAACGTGTCATCATGTGTGATGCCGTCTGAGCCTTATCTCGTAATTTTTAATTAGTCACATTAGTCACGCGGTAATACCGTATACCGCGGTAAAATAGGGAGGAGGTTTGACGGTATGAAAATTTGGATACCGCCCATGCCTATCAAACTTGTATATTTAAGTTCAGTAATTTCACTTAAATAACATTGTTATTTAAGTGAAATTACTGAACTTAAATATACAAGTTTGATAAAAATCATCATTAAAGAAGAAAATTTCAAATGGCATTTAGAGGCTTTTGCATCTGAACTCTTCAAATACATTTATTTTTTAAATTCAGCTATTTTTTGTCACAAGACAAAATATAAATGTATATATGTATTTTAAATATAAATGTATATATAGTATATGTATATATATATATATATATATATATATATATATATATATAGTGCTGGAGCAAATGCCTCGTTCATTTATTCATGAAAATAGGGTCATGAAACCCTAAAACACATTTTTTGAGATATAAACGTGTACAGGTGGCACATCAATGAAAACAACAATAGCACTCATAATGTTTTTATTATTATTAAGGGAAAAGTGTTTACTTTTCCTTTTTTGTGAACCATTTTATTTCTCTAGTTTAAAAAGCGAAGTTGAACCAACGTCATGAAAAGTGAGGTGTATGTGGAGAGTATGCGTCTGCGTCATGATTTTCTGAGCTTTTCTCCGCATTATTCATGAGAATGAACTCTTTCAATCCCATCAGTCAGTGCGCTAGACGCGTGTCGTACGTGTTTGTTTCCTCCGTACACTAAAACAAATGACACTTTCATAAGCAGTTTTATTTCCATTAATTGTGCATTTCTATTCTGTTCCTAAACACCAGTGAGCTGTCTCTGATTATGTTTTATATTATGATTATCCTTTGGTCATGAGCATGTCTCATATGCTGTCTATGTAGGCGGCTCACTTGGTTTGAGAACGAAGCCAGATCTTCCTCTCTAAAGTCCCCCTGTACAATCATTTGAACCCTTAAAACTCATCTTTGATCACCAAAATGACATATTTAAATGTTTTTTTCCTGAACAAATAGCATCATGCCTTAAAATATCTTGAATGTAATTCGACACCCGTGCCTCATTTAGTATGCACGGTTCTATGCATATGCAAATGAGCCCCGCCTCCACTCCCTCACTCACTCAGCTCACCAGTGGTTGTCGATCACTCGTTGATCTGATTGGTTACAAGGTGGTTTGTGACGTCAGAAACCGTGTTTTTGAGACTGTCTTTGGTTCACTGCAGTTTTAAGGAGGAAATACTCAGCAATGCTGTCCACTTATGAACTTTTCAAGCACATTAAAAACACCACAACAACAACATTAAAAGCTTAATTTTCACCACGGGGGGACTTTAAATCCTCTGTTGACTTCCTTGACCTGCACTTTCCTTATAAATGATCTCTCCTGTAGCTGAAGACAACCTTGCAGCCGAGTAGAGGCTCCGCCCCTAAAATATCAAACCCCTCCCACCGCTCCTCTCCTGTAAGTGTGTGTGTGTGTGTGTGAACACACACCAAAGCGGCTCACGTCAAAGTGGAAGCGTGTGCATGTGATGCATGTTGTTTTAGGCATGCGTTCCCGTGTGGATTTATTGTCATGTTTCGTGTGTATTTTGCTGTGGATGGTCATCTTTGTTGTGAGGTTTGTATCAGTGTTATTTTAGTATCGTTGAGATGGTTAACTATAATAACCCTGGTTTGTATGTTATTCCAGGCTGTACTGTATGTGTGTATTTGCTCTGAAATGAACTATAAGACTGTATTTGTTTTATTTCTCAGTGAAACCATCATTTTAACCAAACAGACGTTTCATGCAAGAAGGATTTAATTCAAATAATCATTAAATGAGCATAAGAAAAAACATTTTTTTTAATTATACACACAAATACAGAGTTCAGAATCTGAGTTAATGAAAAGCAAATGTGTAAAAAAAAAGATTAGATATTTTTATTTCTTTAATTGCATATCATGTTGACCATTAAGTGACATCAGAGAACCGTGACCATGCAAATGATTGACACAATCAAAGGGGTTTGGATTCTTATAATCAAATTTTCCAAGTTGTGACAAAATGTTGCACAATAAATGTTTTGTGTGAAACATGTTGACTGTAGTTGTGTGTTCTGTTAGTAGTGTTTGTGTAACTGTATCTAGACCTCACTGAGCAGTGGTGTATCAGAGCAGGGGCTGATGGGAACTGTGTGTGTGTGTGTAGAGTGGCGGAGGCAGCGCTGCTGATTACGGGGAGCTCGCAGCGCGCATGAAGAACCTGGAGCTCGAGAACCAGAGTCTACACACAGGTTTGTGTGTTCACATGTTGTTATAGAGATTGTCATAGCTTTGCATTTGCGTTTTGATGCAATTGAACAATCCAAATTCTGGTTCTGGTTTCCTCATGGTCCCATTTCTGCAAGTGTTTTGGATGAATCATGGACAGATTGGAAAATTCAATAATAAGTTTCATTTTTAATATACCCATGTGTCATTTTTTTCCTTGTGTTCAAGTTTTTTTTATATTTTAAAACATAAAATATCTTAATATGTAATTTTATTTTTAATATTTCATTTTATTTCAGTTTGCATCTAGTGCTATTATACGGTTATTTTTAAAATATCATATTTATACTTTTTTGCATTAGGTTTTTCCGTCCAATGGCTCACCATTGGCCGACGCTGGTCGTGTGCGATGCTGGCCAATCGTGAGCCTGCGTTCTGACGAAAAAAGCGAATGCAAAAAAGTATAAATATGATATTTTAGAAATAACCACATAATAGCACTAGACGCAAACTGAAATAAAATGAAATATTAAAAGTAATTTTTGTGACACAGAAGAGCTACGCTGTTATAGATGAAGAGTTGAATAAAGTCGTTATTTTTGTGTGTTTTTTGCGCACGGAAAGTGTTCTTGTCGCTTGATAATCTTGAAGGAGTAGTTCACTTTTAAAAAAACTTTTGCTGATAATTTACTCGCCCCCGTGTCATCCAAGATGTCCATGTCTTTCTTTCTTCAGTCGAAAAGAAATTAAGGTTTTTGATGAAAACATTACAGGATTTTTCCTCCGTATAATGGACTTCAATGGGAACCAAACGGTTCAAGGTCCAAAAGACAGTTTCAATGCAAATTTTTGGGAAAAGATTCGTTCATTTTGATAAACGAGTTCGAACAGGAGAGTCACGAACGCGCATTACAGAACAGAGCAAGGTGAGCATTTGAGCTTATAAAACTTAAACTTTGTTATTTATTTTTTTAAATGAGCGATCGTTTCCCTAGATAAGACCCTTATTCATCGTCCGGAATCGTTTAAAGCCCTTTAAACAGTTTGCACTGAAACTGTCTTTTGGACCTTGAACCGTTTGGACCCCATTGAAGTCCATTATATGGAGAAAAAACCTGGAATGTTTTCATCAAAATCCTTAATTTCTTTTCGACTGAAGAAAGAAAGACGTGGACATCTTGGATGACATGGGGGCGAGTAAATTATCAGCAAAAGTTTTTTTTAAAGTGAACTACTCCTTTAAGATTGAGCCGCTCTCGTCACACACACTATTTTAACGATGTCTTTAATAACTTTCTGTTCCGGCAAGTTTCAATTACAATAGAAGCCTATGGAGGAGTGAGACAGCTCTCAGATTTAATCACAAATATCTGAAGATGAAGGAAAGTCTGACGGGTCGAACTGGGTTGTGTTTTGGGGAACTAACGCTGATGTGATTGTTGTGGTTCTGTGTGTGTCAGTGGTGGAGGATCTGCGCTCGGCTCTCGGGAGGATGGAGAGTCGAGTGTCTGCGCTGGAGAAGCGGTCATCGACTCCGACCGTTAACGGGACCGGTCCCCAGAAAGCCTCGTCTGCTCCGCTGAAAGAAGAGGAGGATGAAGAGGAGGATGACATCGACCTGTTCGGCAGCGATGAAGAGGTGGACGAGGAGGCCGAGAGACTGAAAGAGCAGCGGCTGCAAGAATACGCCGCCAAAAAGGCCAAAAAACCCGTCCTCATCGCAAAATCATCCATCCTGTTAGACGTCAAACCTGTGAGTGATATTAGAGTCTGTTTGCTGAAGCCTTCGCTAACGTCCTGCTTTGAGGACGGCGATACGATTGCAGGAATGGTATCATCCCTATTCTTATAATGGCATCATTCCTGTAATGGCATCATGATATTATTGATTTTTAATTCTATATACAAAATAAAAATAGTGATGCATGACCTGAACATGTTCTTGACTGAATAGTGAACACCACTTAGAAACAACCTCGAAAATGCATAGCAACACCCTAACTACCACCACGAACAGGGGAGTAATAATAAATTATTGTTATTTATTATAATACATTATCACTGAAAATAATTTAAAATTTAATTTGGTAACAATAACAATACTAATAGCCATTTACCCAGGCAGCAACCATTCAGAACACCCCAACAACTGCCTAGCAACCTTCCAGAACACCCCAACAACTGCCTAGCAACCATTCAGAACACCCTAGCAACTGCGTAGCAACCATCCAGAACAAACCAGCAGTTATCTAGATCTCTCTAGCAGTGCCCTAACAACCACCCAGAACACCCTAGCAACTGCCTAGCAACCATCCAGAACAAACCAGCAGTTATCTAGATCTCTCTAGCAATGCCCTAACAACCACCCAGAACACCCTAGCAACCATCCAGAACACACCAGCAGTTAGCTAGATCTCTCTAGCAATGCCCTAACAACCACCCAGAACACCCTAGCAACTGCCTAGCAACCATTCAGAACAAACCAGCAGTTATCTAGATCTCTCTAGCAATGCCCTAACAACCACACAGTGCAACCTAGCAACTGCCTAGCAACCATCCAAAAAATGAGAATGATAAAATAAATGTGTATATATATATATATTAGGAGTGTTACGATACGCATATTCGTATTGACCATTTGGTACTTTGAGGCTTTCGTGTTTGGTACGCATTACAAACCGAAACTATTCGGTGCAACCAAAATGGCAAACGTAATGAAAGCGAAACAAACTGCTGTGCCATGATCAACCAGTTATAGGCCGTAAGTCCACAGTTCAGCAACATTCACAATGGCTTTACTGTAGTAACTCTTTACTGTGGCAGGAATAGTAAAATGCTTTAAAGTACGTCACACATCTTTTTCCAGCACTTCAAATCTTATTTTTAATTTGATGACCCAAACATTATTTGTTCATCCTTCAAAGATCCCCCCATTTATAAAACTACAAGTTTCAAAATGTTTTTTTTTTTTAATAATTATTTAATTATTATCATAAATATATTTTCTGGCATTTCTTTCTTTTTGCTGTATTGAAAACGTAACGAACCATGTATTTGTGAGCCATTGCAACCCTAATATATATATATATATATATATATATATATATACATACGGTGTCAGTGCAGGCAGATCAATAATATTGTTGAATATTACATCTAATGAAACAGTGGGACGATGAGACGGACATGAAGAAGCTGGAGGAGTGTGTGCGGTCGGTGCAAGTGGACGGGCTGCTGTGGGGAGCGTCCAAACTGGTTCCTGTGGGTTACGGCATCAAGAAACTGCAGATAAACTGTGTGGTGGAGGACGACAAGGTGGGAACAGACTTCCTAGAGGAGGAGATCACCAAGTTTGAGGACTACGTGAGTAACGTGTGTGTGTGACGTCACCCGTAGTGTTTCTGAAGAGCATTTTTGAAGCCCAAAGCCGGCCATTAATATAATTTAAACGAATGAGTTATAAAAAAATTCAGCCCCCTCACAGTCGTCATGAAGGGCAAAATTAGCGATATAGACCAAAACCACTTTTTCCACCAGACTGTAAACATGTTTTATTCTGCTGTAAAGTTGAGCGTTTTAACATAGAGGGATTGACTCTGTTCTGCAGCGCCTCTAGTGGCCAGTTGATGAACTGCAGTTTAATCACAGACTGAAGTCGTGAGCACACAGTTCAAGATGTGTTTGTTTTTGTGTGTTACAGGTTCAGAGTGTGGATGTTGCGGCGTTCAACAAGATCTAACACACACTGACACACATGTAAACACTCACACGCTACTGCTGCTGGACAAATATCGGTTAATAAATGAGTTGGAAATGAATTTTGTCTTGGTCTCTGTGTTTCATTTTCCCACATCTCGTTAAACATATTTATTATGCAGGTGATTAGAATCAGCGACAATTTAGAGCACTCATGTGTAGATAGATAGATAGATAGATTATATATTTACAGTATCAAATATCATGTTTTCTGGCCTCACTGTTCAGACACTGATGCTTTAAACTAGGAATCATTGAACACTTTAAACACTCCTGGGCAGAACTCATTTTTACATTGTTCTCATGTCAGATACTTCACTTTTAGTTATTTAAATCTTTTTTTTTTGTTGTTATCAAATCAAACCTTGTAAACTGTTGGATCTTGAAACACATTAAGAGTCCATTAAGATGCAATAGTTTGATGTTATGCAATACAAATGTCCATTAAACCGATTCTGTCCGTGAATGGGCAGGAAAGAGTCAGATTACAGGATGTGGAATCAGTTTCACCCAGCGGGAGTGCTCGACTCGCGTCTATTTGATTCAATGAACGAATCAATAAAATGAACGGCTTGATCATTAAGAAATTATTTTGCGTTTTATTTTTGTATGTTAAATGTTAATGTTGTTTAAAATTGTAGCGTTAACAGTATTAATATGTAAACGTTTTAATCCGCTGTGTGAACAACACAAGCACGCGAGACTTCAGGAGTCGTGATTCCCGAGTCTGCCAAATAATCGTTCAGGAATCCTGCAGCTGGATCGAGCTGTTGTGCTGCGCGAGAGCTCCGCTATTTCAGGTGTGTATGTGTGTGTGTGGTTTTTAAATTAAAATCTTTTAGAAATGAGATCAACTGAGATTGTTTTGATTCTTTCTTTTGTGGCCTGATTTGCTGTATTGTTTGTAGATGCTTATCTTTTCCTAATGAATTGCAAATCATTTCACGAGTGAACTCATGAACTGTGATGCATTTAGTGCAGCTTTGAAAGGCAATGTGTATATAGTTTAAGTTTTATAAAACACTTGTTTCCCTTTTATTTGTATTACTATCAACTATTTGTGTCGTAAATTGTTTGTAAGACTCCTTAAAAGTCAAAAACAAAGGGTTTGCATGATATATATGAGGTGTGTGTTCATGTCTAGGCTTGACAGCAGCTCGACCCCCAAACCTGCAGCAGTTTTCTGGATCTCTTTGTCTGAACTCGGTTCCTTTGAAGTGTTTTATGGCTCTGAGTGTGTGTGTGTGTGAATGAGTGATGTGTGTGTGTGCAGGATCATGATCTTCATGCAGATTCTGTCGGTGTTGTTCGTGACTGAAGCTCTCACCGCTGAACCAGAAGAGAATGAAGTCCTCAAATACTCAGACACACTGGACACACACCAGGTTTGACCCCTTTATATACATTTTAATATTGTTTTTACATTATTTACCTTCCAAATAATACATTATTATGACCTATACACTGTTTATTGTTTTCATGACAAATAAGCCCATTTACATCGCAAATCCTCTGCTAACAATCAGATTCAGACACAACAATGTGTGTGTGTGTGTGTGTGTGAGAGAGAGAGAGTGAGTGTAAGGACTTGTTTTTTGATTTATTTAAATTAAATTCAGTACAACAATGCCATTGTTATACTTATAATCAGTGTTGGGTGTAACTAATTACTAATTTAATTACTTTTCCCTTGAAATAAGGAAGGGATTACTCTTCATTTATCAGTAATTTAATTACAGTTACTTCTGACGTAATCGAGGTAAATACTGTGTATAGATCAATCCGATCTCACAGCGATTCGTATGCATTTTATGAGGTGTCTAAATCGTACGACCGCACTCGTACAAATTCGTATGAATTATTTTAAAATATGTATGAAAAAAGTGTGAAATGTCATGAGATCAGACATCAAACAATAGTGGGTTTAACATCAAAATGTATTGTCTGATGCTAAAAAGTATGTTTTTATAATGTAACCTTCTCCACCTTGGTCAGTTTAAGGATAATTCATGCATTTTTATAGTATTTATTTGAAAGAATTAAAACAGATTCATGTCTATCCTTGTATTATTCAGCTGGTTGAGATTGATATGGGATTTTGAAAGTAATTAGTAATTAAAAATAATTAAATACTTTTTAGAGAGAGTAATTAGTACAGTAATCTAATTACACTGTTCAAGAGGTAATTAGTAACTAGTAATTAATTACTTTTTTTAGAGTAACTTACCCAACACTGCTTATAATGTACTTTACAATTTGCATAATATATTATTATTTTCCTACATTGCACTCGGATAATTGGGGAGGGGGTGATGGGCTTTATTCTCTTATTATGCTATGAAATATTAATATACTTTTTTTTAAATAACATGATATTTTTATGTGTGTTTGTGTTTAGAATGAAGAAACATTCACCACTGGCAACTTTAGCGATACATCAAACGAACCTTCGTTACCAGGTCGGAACACACACACACACACACGCAGACACACACATACAAAGAAATGTAAAAAAGTACAAATAAATGAGTATTTATACTTTTATTTCTATATTTCAGAAATAAAAGTATACATTTTGTTGTATGTATTTTTATGTATTGAATGTATTTATTTATGTATTTTTTTTACATTTCTTCACATATTTATTTATGTAAATATTTATTTTTAATTAAGTCAGCTTTGGCAGACATACAAAGAAATGTAAAAAAGTACAAATAAATGAGTAGTTATACTTTTTTTTCTGAAATATGGAAATAAAAGTATAACATTTTTTGTATGTACAGTATTTTTATGTATTGAATGTATTTATTTATATATTTTTGCTTTTTTTACATTTCTTCGCATATTTATTTACGTATATATTTATTTTGAATTAACCCATAGATAACGTCACTGAAAGTGTAATAAAAATATGAGTATTAATTCATAACCTTTCAGATATTGATGAGTGTCACCAGGGCGACCCTGGCCCTTGCGGTTACCATGCCAACTGCACAAACACACCCGGATCCTTCCTGTGCAGCTGTTTCCGTGGTTACCTGATGAGTGCGCAGGGATGTACAGGTTTGCACAGGAAACTCAACATAAGCACAAACTAGCGAAACTAGCTAGTGTACGTCAAAGCAGACGCTAATGTTAGCGGTGTCAGCTGGTGTTCACGAGCTTTAAACACTGGATTATACGTAAATGACAGGATTGTGTTGTTTGGTATGTGTGTGTGTGTGTTGCAGATGTCGACGAGTGTGTGTTAGCATCAGTGACGGGTCTGCAGGCGTGTGGAAGCGGAGCCGAGTGTAAAAACACACCGGGATCTTTCACCTGCTCCTGTCCTGCGGGATTCGTGCTGGCGCTCGACGGACACAACTGTGTCGGTGTGTGTGTGTGTGTGTGTGTGTGTGTTTGAGAATCAAACATTACCAGAGCCCGTCTAACGGAGAGCCTTGGCACTTCCTATTAGCCCCATTGTGTATCATCTTGGTTGTAGTTCCACTAGAATTCCACTGGGGGTGATCACGGGCGAGAGCAGAATGAATGGGAGTCTATGGGGCTAAACGGCTAAATGTGTCTCTTTCAGCTGCTTGTCGTTAAATCAACATAGATTTTATTGTTGATTCAGCAAGTTCAATATAGATTATAGGCCAAAAGTCGAATGAACGAGTACTTATGTCCTTTTGATTTCTTACAGGTTAGGCCGTTGTTGGCCCGAACACGCTAGCATTCTGCTATTGTGTGACGTCATCACAGTTTTGAACGGATTTTTAGAACAGATAAGTGAACTTAAAAATGTAATTTTCAGCTGAGTGTATTATCTTAGCCCTCCCTTTTGAATGCAACTTTCAAATTACTTTACCTGAGAAAAGTGGATTTCTGGGGGTGAAACCCCATTGACTCCCATTCATTCTGCACTCGACCGCGAGCGCCCCCGCATGGACAGAGACGCGTTACTGCAGCCAGTCCAGAACCCGGAAGTAACCAGACAGTGCCAATTGTCTTCAATTAGACATTCTCTGACATTACTATCCCATGAGGCCACATGAGAGGATTTATCAATGGCAGAGAAGTGACAGAAATGAAGCCGTAGGTCACATGACAGAAACAAAATGGCAGATGTTGTACATGTTCTCTGACTCCACAGACGTCGACGAGTGTAATTTCGAGGAGAGCTGTCGGAGGGAACTGGGTAATGTGTGTGTGAACACAGAGGGAAGCTACACGTGTGTGTGTCAGGCTGGATTCAGAGAGGACCGGGCCGCGTGTGTCGGTGTGTATCGTTGTGTTATTAACGTGTGTGTGAACCGCTGATTCATGATTTTCTCTGTCTGAAAGTATTCTAGAATAAGGTGTATTAGTGTGTGTGTGTGTGTCTCTTATTTAGATATCATTCTTAAAAAAATGTCATTCATGATTTACTACTAATATAATTAAAAGCACACTGCCCGTAACCACAGTATTTGATATATTTTTAGTCTGCAGAGTATAACTCAAGTCAGATTTCTGCTTCATTTCTGTTTATTTCTACATGAATGATGTGCTGTCGTGCAGATGTGGATGAGTGTGTGGAGGAGGAGCGTGTGTGTGTCGGTCGGGGGGAGTGTGAGAACACAGCGGGCAGTTACAGGTGTGTGTGTCAGCGTGGTTACCGTGGCAACGGCACACAGTGCACAGGTGAGTGACATTACATTGCCATCTGATGCAGGGTTTGTGAGGGGGCGTGGCTAACTGAGTGCATTGGGCCCCGCCCACTTTTTCAGTGGCGTTGGTTCCGGTCTATTCATTTCTCCCATGTGGGGATTTTTTAAAAGGTGTTTGTTAAAGCATTATAAGCTGTGACCATCTATGAGGAGAATAAAAACAATACAAACGTTGATTTAAAGCAAAAAAATCGGACAAGAATAAAAAGGTACAAAACTGTGAACTTAACGGGTTTAGTTAGGGACAGAACTACAATCCCATGAAGCATAATGAAGTTAAAAACTACACATTTAAAAATGTTGAATGTATATTTCAAAATATGAATATATATATTGACATTTTATTATTTTGAGAGTGTGTGGTAATTTTAAAGTAATTTTTTAAAAATCAATTTCCCTATGGAGAAAATGAATGGAGTTTTGCACTGGAGTTTTTATTTAAAAAATGTCAAATTAAAATAAATAACCAAAACTAATACCATTAAATAAAAAAAAAAAAAAAACATTTTTGTGACTTAAAATAAATGTTAACTGAAATAAATATATTTTTAAAAAACTCAACTCATTTAATTTTCATTTAGTTTAACTTTATGTACTAAAATACAAATTTAAAACTATATAGACATAAAACAACTAATAAAAATGACATAATTGACTGATAAAAAAATATATAATATAAAAATAAGAACTAATTCAAGCTATTAATAAAGTATATCGGTAACACGATTATTTAATGAACTAACAATGAATAATACTTCTACAGCATTTATTAATCTTAGTTCAAGTTAATCTCAACATTTACTAATACTTTTAAGATCTGTTTACATTAGTTCATGCACTGTGAACTAACATGCACAGTAACTAACAATAATTAGTGGCTACACTTTATTTTAAGGTGTCATTGTTACAGTGTAATTATATATTTAATTAACTACATGTACTTACTCTAGGGTTAGAGTTGGATTTGGTTAGTTGCGTGTAATTATACATAATTTACCATTATTACTATAGTAAGTATACTGTATGTAACATGTGATAAGGAACCCAGTATGTAAATGAGGCAAGGGTGTCGAGTTACATTCAAGATATTTTAAGGCATGAAGAATTGTTTTCACAGGAAAACACATTTAAATATGTCATTTTGATGATCAAAGATGAGTTTTAGGGGATAAAATGATTGACTACATCATCAATATTAGATCTGAGAGCTGATTAGCACTGAATCTGTTACTGCCGCAGATGTAAACGAGTGTTTGAGCGGCGATCACGGCTGTGACGGCAACGCTCGCTGCGGGAACGTCATCGGATCGTATTTCTGCCAGTGTCTTCAGGGATTCAGCGGAGACGGACACTCCTGCTACGGTCAGTGTGGGATCCGGATGATGATGATGAATAGGGATTTACATAAATTACCATAAACGATCATTTAAAGGTGCACTATGTAAGAATATCCAAACAACAGTAGGCCAATGTTATTTCTTTTGTTTAGTTGATTACTTACAATATCTTAAATGTTTCCAACTATTTGTAAATCGTGAGAAAATTGCGATTGTAACCAAGGAAACGGGGCGTGTGAGCGGGGGTGAGGAGTCGCCAGTCAATGACATCATATCCGCGTGACTCTCGGTTTCCGCTCGCACTGCCATAGTAACCATGGCGACAGACGTGGACAACTGCGTTAGCCTAGCAGGACGCTCACACTGTTGCTGTTTTATTCAAACATTTTGGACCATAACAAGCAGACTTTGAGACAAAAAGAGGACTAGAACGAGGATCAATTTAATATTCGAGATGCCGAGAGCTCCGCCTCCGTGACTAACGTCCACATGACAGACTCGCGAGTGGCTTCTCTTCCGGGAGTTTTATTGATTAAATTATAAACAATTAATGACTTGATCATTGATTAACGTGGCTCTTGTGATTGGCTTGTTCAGATGTGGACGAGTGCGCTCAGGATAACGGATTCTGTCAACACAACTGCACAAACCAGCTGGGAACGTACAGCTGTCACTGTAGAGCCGGATACACAATCACTGCAGACCAACACAACTGTTCAGGTACACACACACTCACTGACACACACACACACACTCTCTCTCTCTCTCTCTCTCTCTCACACACACACAATCACACACAAAAATATAAGTATTTTCAGTTCAGTTTACTTTATTACAGTTTATATATTAATTTAATGTAGTTCTTTTCAATTCAGTCGCACTTCATTCAGTGTAACTCGGTTCAGTTGATTCACTTCAGGTGTGTGTACTCGTCTCCTTGTGTACTTTATTAGCATGACACCCACCGGTGTATTTGTACTGCCAAAACTGTATTTATTTATGGCCAGTGTGTGTGTGTGTGTGTGTGTGTAGATGTGGACGAGTGTGTGAGCAGTTATGACACATGTGAACAGACCTGCACGAACACAGTGGGATCGTTCCTGTGCTCGTGTGGAGACGGGTACGAGCTTCACATCGACGGACACAGCTGTGTGGGTCAGTGCCCTCACACTTCACATCACACACACACGTAGGGCCCTATAATTTCCGCGATGACAGAATCGCGGAATTGTCCAATTAACGCGGAATCTAGTATTACAGTTTTTCTCGATTGTTTGTCTTTACACTCAAATTGCAGTTCTAAAACACACTTTTTTCAAAACACTACACACAATTCTCTGCATTTGGCACAATTTTCATGCAGAAAATCTCGTTTTCACGAGGAACACACTGCCATTCAGATATGCACACTGACTCGTCACATGGGCAAACACCCGTCACACAGTTTTACAATTAGCGATCAGAGCTTTAGCATAAAATGCCAAAACCGAAGAGAGGATGCAGCATAGATATTTTTTTTATTTCTTTTTTTACTGTAACAGCATATGAAATTCTGTTACAGTTCTGTTACAATCTATCTCCCATTGATTTTGTGGGAAAAATAAAATATATACATATATATATATTTGTTACCGTGTATTTGTGTGTTCTGTGTATAAAAAACAAAACTAAAAACTTAAAACAAAACTCTTTTTACAACTAAAATAACAGTAATGGGTAAAAAAAAACTGATTTCCTAAAAATTAAAACAGAAAAAACGGAATTTGCAAAACTTAAAACGGAAAAAAACGGAATTTGCAAAACTTAAAACGGAAAAAAACGGAATTTGCAAAACTTAAAACCGAAAAAAACGGAATTTGGGAAAAAATAAAACGGAATTTGGGAAAAAATAAAACGGAATTTGGGAAAAATTAAAACGGAATTTGGGAAAAATTAAAACGGAATTTGGGAAAAAATAAAACGGAATTTGGGAAAAAATAAAACGGAATTTGGGAAAAATTAAAACTGAATTTGGGAAAAAATAAAACGGAATTTGGGAAAAAATAAAACGGAATTTGGGAAAAAATAAAACGGAATTTGGGAAAAAATAAAACGGAATTTGGGAAAAAATAAAACGGAATTTGGGAAAAAATAAAACGGAATTTGGGAAAAATTAAAACGGATTTTATAGGGCCCTACACACGTGAAAGAAAGAAAACACAGTGCAAGTGGTTTTTGATTTAAAATTCTTACATATTGTACCTTTTAAAGAGTCTTCTGTTTTCTGTGTGTGTGTGTGTGTGTGTGTGTGTGTTTTACAGACATCGACGAGTGTAAACTCCAGAACGGGGGCTGTTCTCACGAGTGCTCGAACACAGCCGGCGGTCACGCGTGTCACTGTCCCTTCCCTCTAATCCTGGACCGCCACAACACAACCTGCGTCAGTACGTCATGCGTGTGTGTGTGTGTGTGTGTTGTAGAGGATGCGGACTATAATCCCACACACTTTGAAAACACACACACTCTCTCTCTCTCTCAGACGTGAGCTCGTGTGCGCTGAGGAACGGCGGATGTGATCAGATCTGCTCTGTGGGTTCAGAAGGGCTCGTTCAGTGCAGCTGCAGGGCAGGATGGGAGCTGGACACTGACCAAAGGACCTGCGTCGGTAACACACACACACACACACACACACACACAATTTGATTTATAATGTTAATTTAATAATATAACCAAAGTAAAGCAGCATCTTTAATTATAATAAAATAAAATAAATTATAAAACGGTTAGTTCCAATCCTTGATTCTGATTGGTCAAGAGCTGTGCTTTATTCACGATAAAACACGGCTATGACCGCATCACCCAACGGTTCTATTTATCACTGCGCCCTTAGCAACACCCTTAGCAACCACACATATCAACATAGGCTAAAGATAGAAAAAAAAACGTAAGAATGAAAAAGGCTAAAATGTTTAAAGTAAATTTCGATTTACTAGGTGGCATGACGATGGATAAGTGGTTTGAGGAACAATTTGGAGAGACTTCTACAAATACGAAACTCTGCTTCAGCCGTTACTTATTCACGATACAGCACAGCCTCTCGTACCTTATTGCTTACATAATAAATAAAATACCACATTTTTATAGTATAATCAAACAAAATGTTTAATAATGAAAGTTTTCTGTGGCTTAAACATGCTTGCAACACCAAGGTCGTGGGTTCGATTCCCAGTGAAAGCTTGAACTGATCAGAATGTAAATGTGAACCTTGAAATGCAATAAGAAGCTTTGAATAAAAGTGTCTGAAAATATAATAGAAGAGATAATGATACTGCTAATAATAATGTTTCAGACTCTCCTTAGCGGATTTTCTCTCTCTCTCTCTCTCTCTCTCTCTCTCTCTCTGCAGACGTGGACGAGTGTGTGAGTTTTAACGGCGGCTGTGAGCAGGTGTGTGTGAATCTCGCTGGCGGTTTTAATTGCAGCTGTCGCTCGGGCTTTGAGTCGCGTAAAGACGACCCGACAAAATGCCAACGTGAGTCACACACACACACACTAACTCAACCCCTAAACCTACACATCACACACACACACAAACTTAAAGCTACAATACCTAAGATTTAGATGCCGCTAGAGGGCGCTACATTCAAAACAACAACAACGGCTTTGCTTGATGACGCCGTGGAGGAACGCGGCATGATGGGAACTGTTGTTTTCAACTCCACCGTGGATAAATCAGTCAGACGGGAATCGAAAATTAGTTGTCATGGATGAGGTAAAGTTCGATTTCTATAAACGTTGCGTTTAATGACGTGCTTGTTTTTCATTAAACTGAAATAACCGCAAGAAAAGTCAGGTTTAAAAGTAAATTAGTTACTGTCCGAGTCACTGGACGAAGCTATGGTGGAGAGGGTTTGAAGGGGCAGGTCTCTTGCAAGGAGTTGACGTGGCTGGTCCTCCTTGGTAACTTTATTAAAATAAAAAAATCTATTTAATGTACATTTGACACATCTTTTCATGTCGTGTAAGTATTCAACCACAGCTACAGTTACAGGTGGTCGCACACCGGACGAGAAGCTCACATTATTCTCTATAGTGTACATATACCGGCGGCGCCATACGGCGTCTGTCCGCGGCGCCCAGCGATGCCTTCAAAATCCTGCTGCGCCACAGAGCGCCATTTACATAGTTTTATATAAAATTTGAATTATTTTTGTCTCAAATCGTTGTTAATGGATCCTGATTTCGCCCTATGCTGCAATATGCATTTAGTTTTGCAGTCATTTACAGAAATTAGCTGCTTGAATGACAATTGCTGATGTTATTATTAGATTTTTCAGGTGAGATTCTCAATTCATTCAGTTAACGGATGCTCTGAGGTAAAGTTTTCAGAATGCAGACTCAGCAACGATTAAAGGAGTAGTTCACTTTTGAAAAAACTTTTGCTGATAATTTACTCGCCCCCATGTCATCCAAGATGTCCATGTCTTTCTTTCTTCAGTCGAAAAGAAATTTAGGTTTTTGATGAAAACATTCCAGGATTTTTCTCCATATAATGGACTTCAATGGGGACCAAACGGTTCAAGTATCAAAAGACGGTTAATAACAGTTTCAGATGCAGCTTCAAATGTCTTTAAACGACACCAGACGATGAATAAGGGTCTTATCATGCGAAACGATCGGTTATTTCAAAACTTATTCCAAAAATGTAACTTTTATAAGGACAAATGCTAGCCTTGCTATATTCTGTGAGGCGCGTTTGCAACGTCACGTAATACGTAATTACGTTCAAAAGGTCACGGGCGACGTAGCCGGAAGTACAGAATCAAAATCGTCCGACATTGTTGTTTTACCTTTTAATTCCTTTTTCGTAAACGGCGTTTGAGTTAGTTTGCACGTTCAACCTATGCGTTCAACTTGTAAACACTGACTCTGTACTTCCGGCTACGTCGCCCGTGACCTTTTGAACGTAATTACGTATTACGTGACGTTACAAACGCGCCTCACAGAATAGAGCAAGGCATTTGTCCTTAGAAAAGTTACATTTTTGGAATAAGTTTTGAAATAACTTCCTCCTCATGACCGTATGTGGTTTTCCAGCGGTGTGTGAGCCTGCGTGTCAGAATGACGGAGTGTGTGTGGCTCCGAACACCTGCGACTGTCCTGCCGGATATCCTGGAGCGGGATGCTCAGGTAAAAGCCCAGAGTTTGAGTTCAGAGCAACACATGGGGATTTTTTACATTTTCACACGACTTACATAAAAATTGCATTCACGTGAACTGTGTAAATCAGAAATGTTTGTCTTTGTGATTCTGTATCAGTCTGATGTCATCAAAAGAGAAGCTTTAAGGGTTCACAATAATAATAATAATAATCTTACCAGCACAACAGAAAATGTACTAATATTGATGATGATTTATTTGTTCTCGAAAGGAAATTTGTTTCCACCATAGATGCGTATATAATACAAACACACATGTATAACATAAACATCTACAACAAACAACACAGAAAAAAATCGTATCAGAGGCTCGCACATTAATGTCTGTTTTAATTTCTTTATAGATTGTAATTTCTGTAATTTAATAAAAGAAAAATGACATTGTATTACTAAAATATATTTATATATTTAGTAGTAGTATAATTAATTGTTAATATTGCAATAGTATGCATGTACTGTAAAAAACGTAATGTATATATATTATATATTACTTCTATTGTAATTGAAACTTGCCGGAACAGAAAGTTATTAAAGACATCGTTAAGATAGTGCGAGTGACGACAGCGGCTCAACCTTCAGATTATCAAGCGGCGAGAACACTTGCGCAAAAAACACACAAAAATAACGACTTTATTCAACTCTTCATCTTCTCTGTGGCCTCGAGTGAGTTCTCGTAGTGTAACAGATAGGGTTGGGTATCGTTTGAATTTGAACGATTCTGATTCCGATTCCTTGTTTCGATTCCGGTTCCTAACGATTCTCGATTCCGATTCTTTTAAGAGGCAGGGTCAAAAAAGTTTAGCTAACCTTGTTAACCAACGGCCTTTCTGAAGGAAATACTCCTTCTGTCACAAATTTAGCATTTTGCCGAGATTTCGTTATTTTTAGAAAAGTGAAGCCACACTTTGGATCGCCGATGTAAGCTACTCGTGTTCGACTCGCGTGGTTATGCCAACACTTCCGGTAGACGCTTCTTCGTTTGTGTTGTTCAGCGGTTTCTTCTTCCGCTCGGCGGACTGTGAATATCGAAACTAGGAATCGAAATTTTAACTTTTGAACGATTCCGGGAAAAACGAAAAGTTAGTCTCGGTTCCAATCGATACTCGATTCTCGATACCCAACCCTAGTAACAGCGCAGCGCTTCTGGTGGACGTCACACGCAGGCTCACGATTGGCCAGCATCACACACATGACCAGCGTCGGCCAATAGTGAGCCTGCGTGTGACGTTACGAATTTTCATTTTTGGGTGAACTAACCCTTTAAAGCATTAATAACATTATAAGTGCCTTTAGTGTCACTTCTGAACAATTTAATGCATCCTTGCTGAATAAAATGAATAAATGATTGTTGAACGTCTGTGTGTGTGTGTGTGTGTGTGTGTGTGTGTGTCTCAGCCATGTGTTCTCCACCCTGCGCTCACGGCGGCTCCTGTATGAGGTGGAACGTGTGTGTGTGTCCTCCGGGCTGGACGGGCGACGGCTGTCACACAGGTAACATGACCGTATCTCTCTCTCTCTCACACACACACACACACTGTAACTGTATGTGTGTGTGTGTGTCTCAGCTGTGTGTGAGCTGCCGTGCGGTAACGGTGGACGGTGCGTCGCTCCAAACACCTGCCAGTGTCCCTCAGACTACAGCGGACCACAGTGTCTCACACGTGAGTGTGTGTGTGTGTGTGTGATTTTAAAGAGGCCATATGATGCTTTTTAATGTTTTCCATTTCCTTGAGTGTGTGCTGTCTCTGTTTGTGCATGAATAAGATGTTGTGGAGACGCCGTGTGAGATAATCTGCTTCGGTTGGCCTTTTGAAAACATGAAATGAGGAGATGATCTCAGAGATGATCTGCTGAATCATCCGCATCATCAGAATGTATTTATAGTTGCTATAGAAACTCGCTATTATGGCGAGGCGTTTCCTTTCCGACACATGCTTGAGGTGTTTGACCAATCACAGCGCACTGGGTCTGCTGGCCAATCAGAACACTGGGCTTCTCAGGAGGAGGGGCTTTGTAGAAATCCTGCAGACTGCGAATCGAGGCGCTGCAGTAACGTAACGTTTGTGAAGATAGTGTGTTAACCCTAAAACCGTATTCTGGACAAATGTTTTGATTTATTTGTAAAAAATACTTCCCTTGATCTGAGCGGTGCAAGACTTGGCTACTTTTCCTAAGTTTGCCTCCTGAACACACACATTTTTTTTTTTACTCAATTCTACAATGTTAAGAGAGTGAAAAAAAAACTCCTTAATCTTGTATTTGGGTGAAAAATGGGCACCCATAGAAATGAATGGGAAAATTGTAATTTAGAGCTTTCTAAAATAAGACACCAGGTGACCACAAAGTCACTTCATCTTTAGGTTTTAGCTCTAAGAACTTATTAAAAATTAAAAATAAAATAAAATATAAAAATAAGCATAATTTACATAGAAAATATGGTACTTTTTGAAGTAAATAAATTCAAAATTACCCCCAAAATAAAAAAAAAACACCATAAATGGATAGACAAAACTTTATCGAAGACAATGATATAACATTTATAATAAATAAAAATTAGGATCAGTCCTCTGTGCCCACATTTGTCCACAATTACAGGATTAAGGGCTATAAAGTGAATACAGTTTGAGGGCTACAGCATGTTAAGCAGTATTTTTGGTCTGTGTGTGTGTGTGTGTGTGTGTGTGTTTGCAGCTCTGTGTTCTCCTCCCTGTGTGAACGGCGGGAGGTGTGTGAACATCAACACCTGCAGCTGTGTGGACGACTGGACAGGAGCTCGCTGTCAGATAGGTGACCAAATACACACACACACACACTCACACACAGTGGTGGAATTTAACAAAGTACAAATACTTTGTTACTTTACTTAAGTACATTTTTCACGTATCTTTAAGTAGAATAAATAGTGCATACTTTTTACTTTTACTTCGTTACATTTTGCAGCAATTATTATACGTTCTACTCCACTACATTTCTACAACTTCTGTTACACTTTCATTATATTTTCTGATCAGTTTTTCCCTGCCAAAACGTAATCTGACCGTCCGTTCGTTGCACGTTTGTCTCACCAGTGACGATTGGTTGCCATAGATACGTCAACTAAATGCGTCTCGCACGCAGTGTGTTTATCGTGCAATACATACGCGAAAATTTGTTTTTACGTGGATAGGAAACACGCCGTGTGTAATATACGTTTGGTTAGGATTATGGCAAGCCAAGAGGTTCAGAATTACACCATAAATTAATCGCGTTACTGCCAAACATAGTTATTAACATATAAGGATAAGCATGGTTCATATTGCCTAATTGCAAGCTTGCTTCAGAAATGGTGACAACAATTTTTTCCATCATTATTGAACATCATTATAGGAGTATTAGGATGAATGAGTTAGAATTAAATGTTTTATTAATCATTAGAAAATAGTCACTAAGAGAATCAATTGTTATGCAAGTACTTTTAATACTTAAAGTACATTTAAAATCAGTTACTTTTTACTTGGTTGTCATTGTGTTACTTCTACTTTTACTAAAGTAAATATTTATCTGGTTACTTGTACTTTCACTTAAGTACTGAGATTCAGCACTTCCTCCACCACTGCTCATACACACATTCACTAACACTGTGTGTGTGTTTGTTTTCCTCCTCAGAACCCATCAGGTGTGTGTCTGCGTGTAAAAACGGTGGTGTGTGTGTGGGACTCAACAGATGCCAGTGTGTGGGTGGCTTCACGGGGATCCTCTGCGAGACGGGCACGTGATCATTCATTCCGTCATGACATCACTCAGTGTTCACTTCACTGTGACATCATCCATTATTATGACATCATTCATTCCTGATGAATTTAGAATTTTTGTCATCACAACATCATTAATTCATCATGACATGCTGTTTCTGTTGAGAGGACAGGTTGTGTTCATGTATGGTGTGTGTGTGTGTGTGTGTAGCTGTCACTACGCCGTGTGTTCCTCCCTGCCAACATGGATCTGTCTGTGGCCCTCTGAACACGTGTGTGTGTCCGACGGGGACCAGTGGCATACGCTGCGAGAGACTGTAAGAGCACACACACACACTAACCCAACCCCTAACCTACCCATCACACACACTTAGTACTCATCACACCGTACCATACAACCATGCTGGTGTGTTTCAGTGTGTGTCCAGTCGTCACTACGGTGGTCAGTACGTCTCGCGCGGTGAGGAAAGGCTTCCGGGAGAGTTTTGTAGATCGCTGTGGACCCCTGGGTGTCCAACTCTGCACTAAATACAGGTCAGTCTCACACACACACACACACACACACGTGTTTCTGAACTCCTGAAACGCCTCCATTGCAGTCTTGAGTTTCTCCCGGGGACGTACACGTCTCAATATTCCTCATTATAATAATTAATGCGTAGAATAAAGGGGCGGGGCCTGGTTGTGTTAAAATGGCAGTTACAATAAAACACACTGATCCAGCCGACCAATCAGAGTTGAAAACTAAAGATTCATAACACTATTCACATCAGTTGGGGGCGGCAAGATATGTTTAATGTTTTTGAAGAGCCTCCTCTGCTCATCAAGATTGCATTTATGTGATTCAAAATATAGCAAAAAATAGTGAAATATTATTCTAATGTAAATCATCCGTTTTCTATGTGAATATATAGTAAAGTGTAATTTATTCCTGTGATCAAAGCTGGATTTATCATCATTACTCCAGTCTTCAGTGTCACATGATCCTCCAGAAATCACTCTAATATGACACCGTTCTGATTATCATCAGTGTGTGTTTGCTGTGGTTGCAGGATAAACCAGGCGCGTGTGTATCTGCAGGCGTACAGAGTCGGATACAAGATCCAGTGTCCCGACAAAACCACAAGATGAGCCACAAAACAACAAGTCGAGTAACAAACACACATTGTTCCCTTCATCTCAGTTGCATGAGATTTTGTGACACAAAAAACTGAACTTGATTCGGTTTGTAAAGAAGGTGTGTGAAGAAGAAAAAGGCCACACACAGGGTCTTCGAAAAATTTAAAATTATAGAGTATTTTATTTGTATTTTTCAATAAAATAAATCAATGACATAAATTTTATAAAAATTATAAAAATTATCTCTCACACACACACACACACACACACAAACAAGTGTGACTGCAACCGAAAGCATTTGTATAGAATTTGACAAAAAAATCAGCCTTGAATGCAAAACAAATATGAAAGGTGAGAGACCGAACACACACACACACACACACACACACACTCACAGACAGTCCTGCAGTTTTTATTCTAACCAGCAGATGGTAGTATTCTGCCTCTAATACCTAGATCATTTTCCAGAAATTTATATTTAAAACATCATTAAAGTAATTATTTAGAAACATTTAATATTTCATGCAAGCTGATGGTAAAGTTGAGTGATTTTGTGGTAAATAGGCAAAAGAGTACCACATATCCCTCACAACACAGCATAAATGTGTAGTTTATAAGTACATTAGTTGTTGTTTTTATATTTGCATACATTTTGTTTTAAATATTTGTTAGTCGCTCTGTAAATGTGGGGGTTCTGTATGGTTCTTTACGATCTTAAAATGTTCTTCGCACTTAGAAAAAAAAGTTATTTGAAGAACCGTTTACTAAAAGTTTTTTTTTTTTATGGAAGCAACAATTAATTATTTCACGTCATTGCTGCAAAAAAAAATCCTGGAAGCTTTGTTTTTGAGGGTGTATGATTGTGTATTGATCTTTTTTTAACTAATAAAGATATTTTTGTGATATATTTTAATTCATTGTGTGAACCTCTTTGAACTTCTTTGCAAATGTTGAACCACCAATCAAAGCTAAACCTTTTTTTTTTTTTTTTTTAATTGAGAAATAAATCCAAGTACAAAATACAGTATATAACAGGAATGCTTCATATGACAGATATCACATATATTGAAACATGTTTAAACAAATAAACAGAGATAACAAAAACAAAGGAGAGGAAGAAAAAAAAAACAAATAAAAACCTTAATATACATACATAAAAAAAAAAGCTCAATATTTCTTTCTTTTCCTATAGACACTTTTAATGTTCATATAATTTGGTAAACTAAGGGGCATTAATTACAATACGAAGAATTCCTCCATAAAGTTTAAGAACATTTCATTCTTTTTATTTTTAACTAATTTAAGTGACTTCCTCAGCGATTCAATCTCTAATAAAAATAGATTACATTTTGGAATGCATTTTGCAAATTTTTGCTTATGGATATAATATTTACCATGCAAAATGAAGAAATTCACCACATATTCACACAATTTGCTTCTGTGTGTATAAGAACAAATAACATCTTTTAGAGATAATTTATAATTAATTTTTCTTGCATGGGGCAAAAAGAAAATGACTAACATCAGACCAACATTTTTGAGATAAATCACATTCATAAAACAATTGAGCCAAGTCTTCTTCGTAAACATTACAAAAAGAACATTTGTCCATGAATTTGGATAACAAAGCTTTACATGGGTAGATTTTATGAAGTATTTTAAGCTAAACCTTTTTAAAATGCTGGTTACTGCTCACTAACCCGTGCCCACACAATATGCCTCTGTCGCTTTAAATGCGCGAGCTCTGAAAGCAGGATGATGGATTCTGATTGGCTGTCAATGTTTTTATCGTTCACCAGTTGGAGAAAATCGGTTTGAAACTGATTCCACTGATATCCTTTGTCTGTGCCGTTATCGTAGAGTTGTGTAATATAACACAAGGTTTGTTTCTGGAATTAACATTTCATATGTTTTTTAATAATTTTCTGAAATTTAATTGTGTACAATACTGTATTCAGAGAGTTTAGACTCGAGTATGTCAAACATTAAACTAACGTTACCTCCGTTGATGTAAGTTAGTGCCGTCATATATTAAGAGTGACTCAAACTGAGGTGTTTTTGACAGAAGATCTGAAGAAGACTACCAGACCCCCATCAGACGAGGAAGAGGCTCGCCTCATTGAACAGGTGAAACACATGACACATATAAAATCTAAATCTTATCATGATTTTACTGAAAACGAATGTAAAGAGGTGCTGTAAAATTGGTAACACTCTAAAGTCAGGTTAAATTTGTTAACAACAACATGAACACGTTCTTTCATATTGCATAAAATGGTTTGTCTTAATGATAAATAATATTTCTTTAGGTATTTATCTTAAAGAAACGTGTTTATTGCTTAATGAAATGAACGAACGGAATTGAAAGACATAAAGAATAAAATACATCTTATTGTTAATTCCTAAATTTACTAATACGTTATTAAAATCAAAACATGTAGTTTTTAATTGTATGAACTTACAATGTATTGTTGTATGTGTTTTTATTAACTAACATGAGCGGATATTAGTCAAGTCATGTTTATTTATAAAGCACATTATATTTATAAAGCACATTTGCATATTCATATTAATAACAGATGCATTGCTCTTTGTTAGTTAATTTTAGTTAATGCATTAACAACTCGAAATTGTATTGCAAAATATATGAAAATATATGTTTTTGGAAAGAAAAGGTATGAATTACCTTTTTTTGTGGAAATTGTTTTATATCTGATATACCGCATAAATTTACAATATTGTAAAGTGTAAAATTAAAAATTTAGTTATATGGCTGATATGTGCACAGATAATGTTATTTAATACTTGAATTCTCAATTATGCTTCCTTTAAGGATCAACTTTGTCTTAGATGTTTCTCCTAAAATTTAATTAATAATCATAATATTAAAATATTAGGCTATTATAATATATCAAAATATATTAATATTAAAATTATATATAATGCTAATTTTTATAATATTTTATATATATTAATTTTAATAGGAATTGTTTTCCTAAAATTAAATGAATAAATATGAAAATTAAAATATTATTATAAAGTATTAATATATATATATATAATACTATATTTTATAAGAATAATTATTATGATTTATTTATTCATTTTAATTAATAAAATTGAGGAAGTAAAAAACAGATACGAATATTATCACTGGTTATGATTCAGCAAGAGTGTCGAGCTAAAATGAATATGAAGAGAAGTATATCACAAATATGATAATTTCTTTCACAGGAAGTGAATATGAATGCATCCTTTAAGAAGCTTCTGGATTTGAGTTCGGAAGACTCTCACGCCGCTGGAATGAAACCTATAACCTTTGTTAGACAGGTCTGACGTTCTGTTAATCGTTGCTTAAATAAGTGATGTATTGGCTGAGTTGCAAATGAGCCAAATTTGTCCTGATCTTTGGTTTTCTAGAGCAGAAGGTCCCGTTATAATCTGCAGGACAAAATGTTTCACATAATCATTTATTAATATGGAACAACCTTTACTTTTTAAAGTCCCCCTGTGGTGAAAATCAAGCTGTGTATGTGGTGTTTTTAATGTGCGTTAATACAATCCATGTGTATTTCCTCCTTAAAACTGCAGTGAACCAAAGACAGTCTCAAAAACACAAATCGCTGGTGTTTCTGACGTCACAAACCACCTTGTAACCAATCAGATCAACGTGTGATCGTCAACCAGTGAGTGAGTGAGTGGAGGCGGGGCTCATTTGCATATTCATAGAACCGCACATACTAAATGAGGTGTCGAGTTACATTCAAGATATTTTAAGAAAAAGGTTTAAATGTCAATTTGGTGCTCAAAGATGATCACATGACCACACAGGGGGACTTTTAACTCAGGTCAATGACATGGTGAATGGCGTTTCATGTGGACTTGTTTCAGGTCATCGCTGGATGTTTGTATCCGAGTGTCTTGCAGAGCGACGCTCTTCCTCCTGACGCTCGTCTCAGAGCTCAGACGTTACTCCAGCACTTTGATGGAGGCAGTATCGGTGAGATTGTCTGTGTGGGAAATTGTGATGCACACCCAAGTTTGGGGTCGACAAGATTTTTATAATTATTTCAGAAATAAGTCTCTTCTGCTCACCAAAGCTCACAAATACAGTAAACATGGTTAAATATTATTTTAGTAAAGTGTCATTTATTCCTGTGAATTTTCAGCATCATTACTCCAGTCTTCAGTGTCACATGATCCTCCAGAAATCACTCTAATATGAGGATCTGATGATCAAGACACATTATCAATGTTGAAAACTGTCATAATTTTGTGGAAACTGAGATAAATGTAATTTTTCAGGATTATTTGATAAATATAAACGTCTAAAGAACAGCATTTATCTGAAAAATCAATATTTTGTAACGTTATAAATGTCTTTACTGTCACTTTTCATCATTTTAATGCATCCTTGCTGAATAAAAGTATTAATTTCTGTCCTCAAACATTTAAAGACATATTCAGGTGAATCTCAAAAATTAATTTATTTCATTAATTCAACTTAAAAGATTACACTAATATATGATATAGACTCATTACATGGCATGCAAAGTGCGATATTTCAAACCTTTATTTGTTATAATTATGATGATTATGGCTTTTGTTTCACCTGTATATTCAATCTAGTTCACTAGTTAGGGCACTGAGCAGGGAGTCGCCCATTTTAAGTGCAAAATCTGCCTAGTGCACTGAAACCTTCGCTCCATAAAAAAAGTCCCACAATGCATTGTGATTGTGAAAACCAGCGAGCATCGATGTTCACTATTTTCCTTATTAACAGAAGTTAAATCATTAGATGCTTATTTTTTACAGTACAAACCATTATTTAATTATATTTCAGCATAAACATACATCACTTAGACTGGTCATGAACCTAGTCATGCTAACATTTACAACGTTGCAAATTTGTACTGTTACAAGTATAGTGTACTTAAAATAACATTACAAAATGATATCAGTTCATATACACATGTACAGTAAAGACGCCAGAAATACTCATCCATATCCGAATTCATGTACACCATATACCGATTCACTGTCATGTGACCTGTGATGCTGACGATCTGATTGGCTGTCTGGTTTCTTCCCTCTTTAGGTTCATACACTGGGCCCTGTGGATCGATGTACGTGAGAAACACTATAGCGAAGTTCATTTCGCTGCGGGACGGAGGAATCCCATCCACTCCAGAGCACGTCTTCATCACTGTTGAAGCCCAGAGAGGTTTAATGGTATGATCCGAAACCATTCGTTTGTGATTTATGTTGTAAGCAGTGTTGCTGTTAACTCATTACAAGTAACTTGAGTAACGTAATCAGATTACTTTTTCAAGTAACTAGGAAAGTATCGCATTACTTTTTCAATTTACAGCAAGTAACTTTTTCAAATACGTAACACTAGTTACTTTTTGCACATTTATTGATTGACAGCTCTCCTGTCCTCATAGAGAGATAAAAAGTGTGTGTGTGTGTGTGTGTGTGTGTGCGTGTTAACATGATTGTAGTTCTAGATTAAATGTGAACATGCATTTGCTCATCTCACTTGCACAAAATCACTCAAAATGAATAAAAACGGTAAAATGCAATCTCAGAATTTTTACGCAAAACTTTTAAATTACACAACAAATATACTTTATGTATTTAATCTCACTTTATTAAACAATGTATTTGCTGGCAAACTTCAATGATCTAACTCAACCATACTAATAAGCAAAAATGACTTTAGATTAGATTTAGAAATGAGAGGTTTGTGTGATCGGCGCCCTCTACTGTACAGGAGTAAACATGCATTTCCGACAGCCTGAGGATTATTCACTTTTGGCGTGAAAGAGCCTTTAACATTTGCCAAAAATAGAACTTTTTGTGTTTTTATTAAAAAACAAAACAAGCAAACCCAGCCCGGGTGAGAACAAGAAACACAAAAGTAACGTAACGCATTGGTTTTCATAAAAGTAACGCAATTAGTAACTTTTTTGGAGGAGTTGCGCAATAATGCATTACTTTTAAAAGTAACTTTCAGTTGGGTGATTGATGTACGCAGGTGATGATGCGACTGCTGTGTCAATCAGAGGGCGTGTCTTCGGTTATGATCCCAGATCCCGCCCCTCACTCTCTGACACGCCTCCTGGAGTGGATGGGCGTGGTTCCGGTGCCCTATCGGCTTCAAGAACAGTGTGGGTGGAGTTTGGAGAGGGCGGAGCTTAACAGAGTAATCAAGGCATCGAGGGGGCGGAGCTCTCCGCGGGCAATTTATATCAGTAACCCTGGCAACCCGACAGGTACGGGACAGTATATTCTTGATGATTTTGCTGGTGGTTTAAAACTGTGTATATTGTGATGATTGTAATTAGAGCCAGACCGATATATCGGCAGACCGATATTATCGGCCGATATTAGGCATTTTCCAAACTATCGGTATCGGCAGTTATAATGGCCGATAAATGAATATTTCAAAAATAAAATAAAAACGGACGAAACACGCTTGAACCATGTCATGAGTGTTGGAGTTGTATAGTTCGTCCACCAGAGGGCGCTCTACACCGTCCCTGTTGGCAACGATACATACATTGCTTGAATAACAATTAAAAGAACATCCCCATCAGTTCTCTTAACTCAAATAAGCATGACAAAATTTGTGACTATCATGTCGTTTAAAATAAATAAATAAAACATCGGCCGATATATCGGAATATCGGATTTTAAAACTCAAAAATATTTGTATCGGTATCGGCCTTCAAAATCCTTTATCGGTCGGGCTCTAATTGTAATGCGCCGTTTGTTTGGCCATTCATCACATTTCCAAAAGCATTTCATGCATGGTTAAATATTTCATTTTGATGAGTTTTAAGGGATAAAATTGTTGACTACAGGGGGACTTTAATAATATTTCTGAGAAGTACATAAAAAGTATACTAATAGCACACATTTTTTGTAAGGGTAAGTATGAAAAATGAATGAAAAATACCACAAAGAACGATGATACCATGGTTGTTTTTGTAAGTGAATTGATAAACTGTGATATTAATTGTGTTGTACAGGGCATGTCCAGTGCAGAGAGTCCATCGAGGATGTGATTCGCTTCGCTGCCGACGAAGGCCTTTTCTTGCTGGTCAACGAGGGAAGTGTTTAGGGTGTAATCTTCATCATCTGTTTTGGTCACTTTTATGATCTCATTATGGGTTGCAGGTTTATCAGAACACAGTTTTTGCGGACGGCTCTGAGTTCGTGTCCTATAAGCGCGTTCTGGCTGAGATGGGAGACCCTTATTCTGAGAGCGTTCAACTGGCCTCGCTTCACTCGCTCTCCAACGGCATCATGGGAGAGTGAGTTTTATGATGTCAGAGCTAATAAAACCAATTTAAAGTGTTCTTAATATCTCGTCTCTGATTTAAACAGTTTTTGATTCAGTTTAAATATATTTTATTTAAAATTTATTTTAAATTATATATATATATATTTTATATTTTATTTTATATTTATTTAAATATATTTTAAAAATACACAAACATTCAAAAGTTTGGGCTCGGGAAGATTGGAAGTGCATTTATGTGCTCAAAAATACTGTAAAAAAATTGTGAAATATTATTCTACTGTAAATCAGCTGTTTTGTATGTGAATATATAGTAAAGTGTAATTTATTCCAGTGAATTTTCAGCATCATTACTCCAGTCTTCAGTGTCACATGACCCTTCACAAATCACTCTAATATGAGGATCTGATGCTTAAGATGTCCATTTTGATAATGTTGAGTATTATGTTGGTCTGTGTAACAGTAAACGGCTGCTAATTGAATGTGTTTGATGCAGGTGTGGTTTCAAGACGGGTTATATGGAGCTGGTGAACGTCGATCGAGCTGTGATGTTATACGCTGATACGCTTCTGACGGGAGATTTGTGCCCTCCTGTGATTGGTCAGATTGCTCTCGATGTCATGGCTGATCCGCCCCGTCCTGGAGATCCTTCCTACGCTTTATACACACAGGTACTTGCAAAAAACATTTATATTTATCATTTATATGGTTTAATAATATGATTATTGAATATTTAAAATGATTATTATTAATAATACATCTAAAGATTAGGATTCACTCTGTATCCCCAAACAAGTGTAAAGGGTTGATAAAACATTACTTAAAGGAGTAGTTCACTTTTAAAAAAAACTTTTGCTGATAATTTACTCGCCCCCATGTCATCCAAGATGTCCATGTCTTTCTTTCGTCAGTCGAAAAGAAATTAAGGATTTTATATGGATTTTCTCCATATAATGGACTTCAATGGGGACCAAACAGTTCATGGTCCAAAAGACAGTTTCAGTCCAAACTGCAAACTGTTCAAAGGGCTTTAAAATGAACGAAGTCAATTCGTTTGTTTCGTTCGTTGAATGACTCGGAAAAAGATTCGTTCATTTTGATGAACGAGTTCGAACAGGAGAGTCACGAACGCGCATCACAGAACAGAGCAAGGCGAGCATTTGAGCTTATAAAACTTAATTTTTTTTTATTTATTTATTAAATGAGCGATCGTTTCGCTAGATAAGACCCTTATTCATCGTCTGGAATCGTTTAAAGCCCTTTGAACAGTTTGCAGTTTGCACTAAAACTCTCATTTGGACCTTGAACCGTTTGGACCCCATTGAAGTCCATTATATGGAGAAAATCCTGGAATGTTTTCATTAAAATCCTTAATTTCTTTTCGACTGAAGAAAGAAAGACATGGACATCTTGGATGACATGGGGGCGAGTAAATTATCAGCAAAAGTTTTTTTCAAAAGTGAAATACTCCTTTAATGTGTACAATAAATACGTATATTTTAAATGTGTGTGTGTGTTTAGGAGGTGGCGTCTAGGCTAAAGACTCTGAAGTGTAACGTTTCCAGGGCTGTGGAGTTCATTAATGGTCTTCCGGGATTCAGCTGTCAGTCAATTCAGAGCGGAGTCTTCATCTATCCGTACCTGACTCTTCCTCACTCAGCTGTGACACACTCACAGGTACTCTCTCTCTCTCTCTCTCTCTCTCTCACACACACACGTTTTTAAGTGTTCAATATCTCATTAATATTAAAGTCATCGCTATAATTTTCTAGGAAGTAAACCGTTTCCATTCAAGATTTCGTATTATTTTCAAAATGTGCATCAAAATAGTTTGACGTTGTAAACCTACTCTTAAAAAGGAGGAATGATAATCAACGGTGAGAAATAATAATCTGAAATCATGACAACGAATACTAACACTAAACAAGACAGAGATTGAAAGCTGAATTTTATCCATCAGAGCCCCTTTTCCATTCCTGTCAAAATATTAAACATGGCGCTTAAACAATGTCTACATCCTATTATTATATAATGGTGATGATTTACATTTATATATTTGGCAAATGCATTATCCAAAGTCACTCCCTTTGCATTCAAGATTTGTCACTGTGTGTGAGAGAGCAGCTTGCACATTCTGCTCAATATCTTCTTTGTGTTCTTTAGAAGACAGAATGTGATATAAGTTTGGAATGTGTGTGTGTGTGCAGTCTTTAGGCTCGTTTTACAGCAGGAGGTTGTTGGAGGATCAGGGTGTGTGTGTCGGGATCAATGAAGATCACAAACATTCACGGAGCTGCAGCCATTTCAGGTACAGTGACCTTTTTAGACATGCAGTCTACACACACACATACACTCAACACCCTGTCGCTGTGTGTGTTTTAGGTTGTGTGTGCTGATGCCATCAGACGAACTGGAGGAGGCTCTCCGTCGCCTTCGATGTTTTCACTTTCAGTTCCTCAAGGAACACTGTAAAATTACATTCAGTGCATCACAACAGAGCACTTAAATAAGTGTAATGCACAAATCAGGGATGTGATTTTTCCGGATTAATCCGGAATTCCGGATTTTCCAACCTGAAAATGTGACCTACGTGAATCATGCAGATCTGTAAAAAAAAACTCTGTATATTTTCCTGCTTTTTTGTCCTTAGCCAATCACATGCCTGACAAATTCATAAAGGCCTACTGATGAAACTACGCAGGTAATTCGTATTATGCAGCACATTTTCATGTGTTTTTTTTTTTTATCATCATATTATTATAAAATAGCAGCACAAACATTCTGGGATATTTATGGTGTTAGTTTGATCAAATCACACAAATCAGTCTAATTCAATTAACATTATTCCATCCTGTTATTACTTAACCCTAACTCATTTTTTGTTTTTAAGAAGAGTGTAAAAGCATTATTAATAGAAAAATATATTGCATCTATTTAGTAGGAAAATGTGTTATTTGATTTATGACTTTGGTGCTGCAAAGTAAATGTGTGTTTTGTACCTCTTTGGAATTGTAATTTGATTTATGTTGATAAGGGGCAGATATTATAAGTTTATCTTCTTTCTGCTCCTTTTCATTTCTTTTTTTTTTTTCAAAAGAATGAAATAAAATATATATGAATACTTACCACACTGTTAATACTTATATAATAATTATATTTATTCAACACACTTTAAAACAATAGTAATATGACTACACTGTTAATACTTACTACACTTTGTTTTTATTTTGTCCATCCTGTAAAGCAGTTTTTTTTTTCTTACAATAATTTATTGAAAATACCAAAAAAATATGAATAATTCAGTGACTATGAAAATCTATCAATAATGTAGAACTTTAAAAAGTTAACAAAAATGCCTTTTAGGAATTTGTATCTGAAAATAAAAAATGTTAAATGAAGCATTTATATATATACAGTATATATATATATATATATATATATATATATATACTGTATATATATATATATATATATATATATATATATATATATACTGTATATATATAAATGCTTCATTTAACATTTTTTATATATTTTAACATATATATATATATATATGAAGAGTTCAGATGCAAAAGCCTCTAAGTGCCATTTGAAATTTTCTTCTAGAATGATCATTTTTATCAAGCTTGTATATTTAAGTTCAGTGATTTCACTTAAATGACAATGATAATTACCTATTAATTGTTATTTAAGTGAAATTACTGAACTTAAATATACAAGTTTGATAAAAATCATCATTAAAGAAGAAAATTTCAAATGGCATTTAGAGGCTTTTGCATCTGAACTCTTCATATATATATATATAGTTAGCCTAATATATTCTGTACATTTTCTGATAATTTATTAACTGATATGTTTTTAAAAGGACAAAGGGGCATGCGTTATCTAAGAAAATGTATCTGAATTTGAATTATAAGTAGTGTTAAACTGTTGTTCATTGGTCTCTAAACAGGGTGAACATTTCTGATATACAATTTCATCGATTTTGTTTTAATAAATGGATGCATTTATTTACCCGATCTTGACCAAAACCATGTTTTCAAATGTTTTTAACCACCGTATTATGATTACTTGAAAACTGAGTTTGATTTTCTACATGTTTTGCTGATGTCCAGTAGCCACCCTGTTATTCCAGACCCTGTTACACGACTTCTCCATTTTTATTTCAGTTCGCTTGGTACAATCGTGTGCATTTCTATCGTATCCTTCAGAATGTAGACCGTGGACAGTTTAAGTGCTCCGGATCATTGATCGGCACTGATGATGTCACAGCTGCACGGAGATCGGCGCCGTTTTCCCGGTGTTTATACTACATCTACATGCATGTGTCATTGGCGTGTGTAACGCGTGTATGAGGGACGCGCACGCGGAAAATCCGCTCTCCGCCGCATCTGTGCAGATTCTCCGTGCGGACCACGTCATCCCGGTTAGAAACGTTATACGGCAGCAGGATTTGGATGTTTCCGTTCGCCCGTGTGCTGCATCAGGGCGGGATGCGATTGACGGTCCGTGCGCTTGTGTCTCGCGTGTGTCGTGTCGGTTGATCGGTTAACGGAGCAAGGAGGAGTCTCCATCCCTCCCCCTGCTCGCGCTCTCCCGCCGTCTCTACCGTTACCGGGGCTTCACCGGGGGTCCCGCGGCTCTGATGGCGACGGCACCCGAGCAGGACGATGTGGACCGGCGGCCCATCAGAAGAGCCCGATCCAAGAGCGACACACCGTACCTGAACGAAACCAGGCTGTCCTACACATTACAGACAGGTGAGTGCGCGCGTTCAGTAGTACTGTGGTAATACACCACGGTATTGATGGCACACAATCATTATGATCATATTGGATCCAGTTAAAGACTGTCATGAGATCAGTGCATGTCTGAATACACGTGCTTGCCTTTATATACACTAATAGTCTTTATACATAGTGATCAACATAGACCTGACCAAATCAAAATGCTCTTTGGTGGCCTATGGTACAAAATAAAAATGCTGGGTTGTTTTAACCCAATTTTGGGTCAAATATGGACAAACTCAAACATTGGGTTAAAAAATGTAATTTAAAAATGTACCCCAATGGCTGGGTTTGTCCATATTTGACCCAAAATTGGGTTAAAACAACCCAGCATTTTTTTTTAAGAGTGTATAAGAATATGCCATTTAGCTTACATAGTACTTCAAGCTATTTAAAAAAATACCATAAAACAGTAGTCAAAAAATAAATAATTATGTGTTTATGTTATTTAGAGAGAGTATTTCCTGGAAAGTACTTCAAAATATTCCAGTATTATAATGGTACATGGGGGAAAAAATCATGGGATTACCATTACCAAATATACATAGCCTAATATTTACATATACTCTAAAAATTGCTGGGTTGCCTTAACCCAACTTTGGGTCGAATATGGACAAACCCAGCCATTGGGTTAACCCAATCTTTGGATTTGTCCATATTTTACCCAAAGTTGGGTTAAGATGGTGCATTCGCATTAACCATATTGTTTAGAGTATTTACTTCAGGATACTTCAATTAATTCCAATATTACCATGGTACATGTCCAAAAACACATGCTTTTTTCATAGTAGTGTCCAAAAATAGTGATCAACAGACATGACCAAATATCGCAGTAGGAATACTTGAACTTTTATATTGTACTAATTAATACCATATACATGGAATTACATTTACATATAGTCCTCCAAATTATACTATGGTATATATAATGATACACAAAAATAAAACGGTACATTTATTTAGAGTATTTACCCCCAAAGTATTTAATAAAACAATTGTATCATGTTACATAAAAAAATATGTTATTATATTTTTACAAATACACATATGCTGTTATATTTACTATATCAAGATATAAACGAATATATCACAGCACTTACAAATACCATGGTATATGAACTTTGATATAGTATAGTACTAATAATAATAGCCGACAAAAGCAGTTATATTTAGATAGTACTCCAAAACTACTTAAAAAAACATAGTATATATTTAAAACAAACATGATGCATTAATAAATATAATGTTCTTTAGAGTATACCAAAGTACAGTAACTTGTGGCACTGAATAATTACCGTATACATATTGTACTTTTTACATGTCACTCCAGAGTATTACAAAGATTACCGGTACAGTGTCCAAAAAAATAATACTATGGTACTGAGCGGCCAGACAGACCAAATATAATAGAGAATATCATAGTATATGAACTTAGACAAGGTATCAAACACACACGTGACATGCTACTATATTTAAATATTATTCCAAGCTACTTCAGAAATACCATGGTGCATTGGCTATATTTACAGTTTTTATTATATTTTATTATATTCTTATATTATATAGAGAGTTTATATTTAGAGTATCCTTCAAAAGATCCCGATATTACCATGGTGCATGTCCAAAAACATGGCATTACTATCTATGATTTCCATATCCATATAGTTACATGGTAAATTCCAAATTGTGTGTTCATTCAGAGATGCTTCTTTCTGAAGGGGAAACACACACACACACACACAGTCTTCATGTGTGCCGGTGAGTCACAGTTCGATGCGCTCATCTTAAAGAGCCTGAAGTCGTGGCGTGAGCGCGGTAAAGATTAATGACATCAGCATTGTGTTTCAGATCTTGTTCATCCAAACCTGTGTGACTTACACCGTCAGAAAAAAAGTGCAAAACATAACATAAGCTTCACAGAAAAAATACTTAATAAAATCTTTATTAAACACATGTTCATTAAATTTCACTGCTCTGTACAACTTACCGGTTATTATCGAGTAAAATCTGCTTATTATTGGACTGCACACTCATTTGACATTTAATTGAAGTATTTAAGTAAAAATTACTTAATTATATTTAATACTTTATATTTTATACTTAAATTATATATGTCATATAGAGAATTGAGTAACATCTACTTAACTAAGTTTAGTAAATTTAACATTGTTAACTTTTTTATTTGAACAATATATAACACTGAATTAAATACTTGGTACACAGCAGTGTTGGGTGTAACTAATTACTAAGTAATTAGTTACTGTAATTTAATTACTTTTCCCTTGAAAATGTAAAGTAAAGGATTACTCTTCATTTATCTGGAATTTAATTACAGTTACTTCTGATGTAATCGAGGTAAATACTGTGTATAGATCAATCCGATCTCACAGCGATTTGAATGCATTTTATGAGGCGTCTAAATATTACGACCACGCTCGT